>NW_005055219.1:10377-14761 GCF_000277835.1 Geospiza fortis
CTTGGGGAGAAGGGGTTCTGGTCAAGTAAATGCAGCAGAGGGAGCTGTCTGGTATTGTCTATTCTCGGAGGGTTTCTGTTTGAATAATATCTTTCGTGTACCCTCTGTCATAAGTATTGTTGCTATTACTGATCGAGTTTTTTATCTCATCGCTGTTTCCAGTAATTTTTTCTTATCTCAACCCATGGTCTTTACCTTTTGTGCCTCCAATTCTCCTCTCCATCATGCCACAGGGCGGAAGGGGAGGGGAAAGCAGGGGAATGACAGAGACTGGCATGTGGTTTGGAGAGTCTTGGTGGGGGCACCGAATTAGGGAGCACCATTCCTCAATTATGACACAAGGTCTTTGGTATAGTCCCCTACAACATTCTGGACTATAAACTGGGTTTAACAGACTGTGAGATGGATAAGGAATTGGCTGGATGGATGCATCTAAAGACTTTTAGTCAGTGGCTTAATGTCCAAGTAGAAATCAATTATGAGTGGTGTCCCTCAAGGGTCCATACTAGAACCAGTATTGTTTAATATCTTCATCGCTAAGATAGACAGGGGGATTGAGCACACCCTCAGCAAGTTTTCATGATGCCAAGCTGAATGGTGCAGATCATTCTCTAGGGCCTCCAGCAAAATAAAGACACAGACCTGTTGGAGCAGGTCCAGAGAGGGCCCCAAAACGATCAGAGGGATGGAACATCTCTCCTGTGAAGAAAGGCTGGAAAAGTTGGGGTTGTCTGCTAATCTGTGGTTCTTCAGGGCTTTATATGAGTCCAACCTGGCCAGCCCGAACACAAGCCCAGCACGGACTTAGCATAGACAAAGGATAAAAGACGAGAAGCGCTCTTCCCCATGTGGATGCAAGGATCCGTTTATTTGCTTGAGACCGGATAATCCCGTGATGGTACCATCCAGGCAGGAAAGAGGGCGCGGCCCCCTTGCAGTGGAGTTTTGTGCCCAGGGGAAAGGGGGCGCGGAAAGAGGACCGTGGCCAATGGGATGCCAATGGGGAGGGGCCACCCGTGGGACTGACCACAGAAACAGGAGGGTATGGAAAGGGATACCTGGGGAAGAGACCATGTGGTAGGAAGGGGGGGATACACCATCCACGTGACCCAGTAACATTTCTCCCACCACCAGCTAAATGCAATACAACAGTTGTCCACCCTGGAGAAGGCTAGAGGGAGATCTCATTGCAGCCTTTTAATATAAAATGGGTCTTATAAGAAATACAGAGAAAGACTTTTTGCCAGGGCCTGTAGTGACATGGCCAGGGTAATAGTTATGAACTGAAAGAGGGTGGATTTAGATTGGACATAAGGAAGAAATTCTTTATGACGATGGTGAGACACTGAAACAGGTTGGCCAAAGAAGTTGTGGGTGCCCCATCATTAGAAGTGTTCAAAGTCAGGTTGGACAGGGCTTTGAGCAACCTGATCTAGGGCAAGATCTCCCTGCCTATGGCAAGGGAGTTGAAGCTCTGAAGGCCCTTTCCAACCCAAAACATTCTATGACTGTGTTTATAACTAGCCTTAAAAGTTTTGCTCATTTTCATGTTTTGAGGAGAGCCATAAGCTCTGGAGTAAAAACTGAACTATGAAGGCATCACCCAGAGACAGTTTACAGTAAAAGCAGACATCTATTCTGTGAAATTACATGCCCAAAATATACTGTGAGTCATTAAAGTCTGAACTCTAAGCAATTAAGGTGGAGATAGGGAAGATAGAAACTTACTTCATAGAGGTGCTCAGTTTTACTTCCAGCTCTACAGATCCAGAAACAAGGTTCCAAATTTGCATTCATTCAACTGCTTTTTTAATCAGTCACCAGAATATCTGGCATTCATTTTGTTTCTGACCATTAAAAATACAATTCAATATTAGCTTTTAAAAAATAAGTATCAATTATCTTATGCAAACAATGGCATTTATTAGAGACAGTTTTCAAGCACTTCACTGCTTGACTTCATAGAATCATAGAATGGTTAGGGTTGGAAGGGACCTTAAAGATCCTCTAGTTACAAGGCCCCTGACATGGACAGGGACACCTTCCACTAGACCAGATTGCTCAGGGCTCCATCCAACCTGGCCTTGAATACTTCCAACAATGGGGCAGCCACAACTTCTCTGGCTAACCTGTTCTAGTGCCACATCATCCTCACAATAAAGAATTTCTTTCTAATATCTAATATAAAACTACTCTTTTTCAGTTTAGAGCCATCCCCCTTTGTCTTATCACTGCATGCCCTTGTTAAAATTTCCTCTCCAGCCTTCCTGTAGGCCCCCTTTAGCTATTAGGTCTCCCTGGAGCCTTCTCCTCTTCGAGCTGAACAGCCCAAACTGTCTCAGCCTGTCTTCACAGGAGAGGTGTTTCAGCCCTCTGAACATCTTCCTGGACCTCCTCTGGACACCCTCCAAAAAGTCTATGACTTTATTACAATGGGGGTCCCAGACCTGGATGCAGCACTCCAGGTGGCATTTCACAGGAGCAGAGTAAAGGGGGAGATTCACATCCCCCGACCTGCTTCTTTTGATACAGCTCAGGATGCAGTACGCTTTCTGGGGTGCAAGACACATTGCCAAGACATATTGAGCTTTTTGTCCACCAATATCCCCAAGTCTTTCTCCCCAGGGCTAGTCTCAATCCATTCTCCTTCCAGTCTGTACTTGTGCTTGGGGTTGCCCCAACCAATGTGCAGAACCTTTCACTTGGCCTTGTTGGACTTGATGAGGTTCGCACAGGCCCACCTCTCAAGTGAGAAGCATATGCACAGATGCAGAGGAAGAGACAGAGGTGTGTGCACACAGAAGCAGAAAGACACAGAAATCCACATTCACACAGATGCAGAGAAAGATGGAGAGAAACGTGGACAGATAGATGCATGTATGCACAGATGCAGAGGAAGAGCAACTGAGAGACGTTCACCCAGGCAAACATGGAGGAAGACAGATGCAGGCATGCACAGACACAGAGAGAAACAGGTAGAGACAGGTGCACCCATACACAGATGCAGAGGAAGAAAGGCAAAGTGTCCTGGGTTGATTATATGATGATGCTTTTATGCCCAAATCGTCTAATTTTGTTTATGCTGAATAATAATAATAAGTTTTGCACCTTTAAGACTTGTTGCAGAGAGTGAAGGGGGGAGGGAAGAAGCGCGCAGGTTTTTTTTTCAGACACTGCACTCACTCCTACACATTCCTCCTCCTCCTGACTGTGTTGTCTGCGGATCGACAGACAGCGGGTCAGAGCTCTTTTTTGCTTTTAGTTAGTTAGTTTTAGCTGACTGAGGCAAAGAAGTTCCCTGGACTGTGGTTTTTTTCCCTTTTCTTTGGACTTCTTGGAACCTGCTCTGGACTGAACACCCAGGGGAGCACCGGCAGCTGCACCTGTTGGCCCACCGGGCCGGGCCTGGCCTGTGACCTTTCCAGCACTGGAGGGACTGATCAGAGGCTCAGTGAGCTGAGGCGCACCCTTTAATAAACAGCTTTTTTCCACTTTTCTCCAAGGAGGTATTTTCTCCCGGACCAGTTGGGGGGGGGGAGGGGCCGATTGAATTTGTTTTCCTACCAGAGTCCCTTTGGAGATTCTCCCCAAATTTGCTCTAAACCAGGACACAAAGGCATAAGCAAAGAGGAAGAAAGAGAAAATGAGACAGAGGTGCATACACACACAGATGGGTGTGCGTATAGACACAGGGAAGACGAGACAGATGCATGTGCAGTTGCACAGGAAGAGACAGATGCAGAGACATGCACATGTTCAAACACAAAGAAAGAGGCATGTGCACACAGATGGAGAGAGGCATGTGGATAGGACAGGAGAGACATGGGAGCACACGTACACAGACGTATGAGCACAGACATAAAGAAGGAGAGATTGGTGTGCAGATGCAGAGAAAGAAAGGCATTCAGAGATGCATGCAGAGAGAGACAGACGTGCACACATAGGTGCAGAATTGGGGGAGAGATGCATGCACAAGAGGCACTGGTGAAGAGTCAGAGATGTGCATACAGGAACAGAGACAAAGAGGCACACATGCACAGATGCATAGGAAGAGTGACCAAGAGATGCTTGTGCAGACAAATGCAGAAGGGGGAGACAGTTGAAGGCATATACAGACAGGCAGACAGTGAGGCAGAGATGTGTACAGATGCAGAGTAAGAGAGAAACAGAGATGTGCATGCACATAGTGTTATGAGTAAAAAAGTTGTCCATATTTTTAAAAGTTGCAAAGTTCACAAGTTAAACCAATTGCTGCCAGGTGAGAGTTCTAACTATTTATTGTTAATAATTTCATGTTGTAATCTCCTGTTGTTAATAGTTTCCTTTTTGGTTGCCCCGAGCCAGCCCGCTGCTGCCTTCCCTGTCCCGCCCCGCAGGCGGGATC
>NW_005055219.1:15598-17026 GCF_000277835.1 Geospiza fortis
TTTTTTTTTTTGGTTTTTTTGGTTTTTTTTTTTGGTTTTTTTTTTTTTTTTTTTTGCTTCGGCACTGTGACTGAGCTTGCCAGCTGGGCTTGTTTTGCTGTTCTGCTGTCAGGAAGCCCAGAGCCAGTGAGTGCCTCACCAGGACTCGGGACCAGCACTGGTAAAAACATCCCAAAGAGCCTTTTACTGCGTTCGGGAGACGGACTGCTACTGCCCAACCCCCACTGTACCCCACCATTGCTCCGGGTTTGTGCTACACTGTAGCTTTTCACCCTCTGCCTGCCAGGAGGTCCTGCCATTCCAGCTTGCTGCTTCCGAGAGTCCTGCTGGGGTACCGGGGTTGGCTGCCCCTGGAGAGCTTGTAAAGCAAGCCCTTTTTCCATCCCTTCCTGTCTTGGTCAAGTCGCCATTACCGCGTGGTCCCCGAACTCGCACCAGGGCACCCCCTGCAGCCGCGGAGGAATCATCGCACTTGCCCTGCCCACTGGGAGCCACCAGCGCCCCTGCTGGCTGTGACCAAATCTACACCAAAGGGGAAAGCGCCTGCAGCCAAAAAAGCTGTTATTAGGTTTCTGGTTCTATTTGTTGTCGCTACCATTGTTGTTGTTTCTTTGCCTTGTTATACATATTAGTGAAGAACTGGTATTCCTTTTCCCATATCTTTGTCTGAAAGCCCCTTAATTTCAAAATTATAGTAATTCAGAGGGAAGGGGGTCATATTTTCCATTCCAAGGGAGGCTCCTTCTTTCAAACCAAGACAAATAGAAACATGAGAGACAGGAGAAGAAGACAGAGACATGCATTCGCACATAGACAGACTGGAGTATATAGATACAAAGAGAAAAAGGAAGGCATACACAGATGCAGAGGAATCGAGACAGAAGTGCATGCACACAAATGCAGAGATGTGCACATGCTCAGAAGGCAAGCAAGATCAACAGTGGCATACATGTGGACAGACGTAGTAGAAGAGAGACAGACACCATATACATAGATAAAGAAAGAAGCAACTGCACATAGATGAGGTGGAAGAGAGATGCACACAAAGACGTATATGCACAGAGGCAGAGGTAGAGAGAAAGATATCCATGTGAAGAGAGATGCATATGGTAGCCCTTTATGTTAGGGAGTGTCTTGATTACCTGGAGGTTGATAATGGTGCCAGTGGAGTTGAGTGTTCATGGGTAAGAATCTGGGGGAGGGCCAACAAGGCAAATATCCTGGTGAGTGTTTGTTATATACCATCCATCCAACTAGGATGAAAAGGCAAATAAAATATTCTATAACCAACTGGGAGAACTGTCACAATTGCTTGCTGTCCTTTGTTCTCATTCTTCAACTTACCAGATGTCTGCTGGAAATGCAACACAGCTGAGAGAGAACAGTCCAGGAGGTTCATAAAGTGTGTGGAAGAGAACTTCCTGACAC
>NW_005055220.1:0-2051 GCF_000277835.1 Geospiza fortis
TACAAAATAACTTTCCAACATAACACACACAGTGCTCTGTTGGGGAAGATGAAACAGGAAAGCCTTATAAATATGATTGCCTGGCAAAAGATTTTGAGAATATGGAAACTATAAGTGAGATTGAAATGAAAGCAAGCTTTGAGATCCCTTAGTTACTGAACAACGGGAAAACAATGATGTGGCCGGCTGAAGGTAATCTCCTTTTGATGAAACAAGACCCTCTGCAAGCAGGCAGGTCCAAGGGTCTGAGCAGACCCTGCCAGCTTGGCAGAAGGGGTCCAAAGAGTAGTTTTTAGGGTTTAAAATGTAGCACAGTATGGTAATGTAGTGATTCTTATAGGTTGTATGGAAATGCTATAGGATTTGTATGTTGTACTAGATTGGTTAGTGAGAATCAGAATATTCAACACAGAAGATGATTTAATGTATTGTAATGGGAACTTTGCTCACTTACTTTCTATACCCTTACTCTTGCCTCTTAGCTCTTGCCTTTTACTCTCTTACCCTCTCATCCTCTCTACCCCTCTCTTCTCTTGGGCCTGCTCTGAGCTGCGGCTGGCAGCTCCCAGCAGAGCCCTGCACCCACGCCCTTTGCAATAAACCGCAAGTTCCACGACCTGGCTTCAGAGATCTCTCGTCTCCATCCGTCCGTCCCGACTGTGCTACCCCCCATCACTCCTACAGTATTCCTTTTAATATTTGCGAAGAGCCAATCATATATGCATTTTTCACACAGACTAACTACTCACTGACTCTGATTACAGCAAACTGTCAGTGTAGACTTCCCTTGCAGACTCTGACTGTAGATATTTCTTTGCAGACTCTGACTGCAGACCTAGACTGACCTCACAGCAGATCTTTTACAGCAGCAATTCTCTTTCCTGTTTGGTCAATCTTCTAGTCCCTCTGGATCATTATTTCCGTACTTTCACTCCTTTCTTCCTCAGGATCCTCCCCTGACCACACAACCTACCCTTTTATCACACTCATCCTTATTGGATATATCTGTGACTCATCAAAAGCAAGGTTGTTTTAAGTAATTAACATAGCTGTGACTCATCAGGGGTGAGGTTGCCTGTAATCCCTTCTCCTACATTAAATCAAGTACTGAATTGCACCAGTGTGAGGAGGGAACCCAGCTCAAGATGGTACAAGGATCTAGGACTGTGGAGTTCCTGGGTTTATTAGTTTCACCTATTTTCAGGTCCTGCACTATAACCGGCAGGATAAGAGTGTTAGTGGGGGGACACACTCGTTCCCAAAGACCTGCCCTTATCTAAGCAACAGGCTGTAATCCCTTCTTCCCTTTGTGAGAAATGACTGCTCACTTTTAAAATTTCAAAAATTGCAACAAAGGACTGAATAAGGAAAACGTTTTCAGCACTGGGAGTCTCCGTGACTATCAGCCATGTGCTAATCTACAAAATGGATGCTCTGCCATTTATATCCTTAGTCCCTCCCAAAGTTTTGTCAGTCAACTCTTCCTCTGCTGTCTACTGGTGGAGATTACTTTCTTACATCTTGATTGGAGGTAAGGTGTTGTTACACTGTACCTTCTGGTAATAAATTGGCCCTCTCCAAATGTCTAGACTACTAAGGCTATTACAAGGGGAGAGGGGAAAGAGGACTGTGGGATGACATATTACAATAACATTACTATACATCCACATAATATCTACCTCTTAATTGTGAGAGCCAACTATTACATTACTTATCTATAACAAACCTCCCTTTTCCTTTTCAATAAGTCATTTGGCTCAAAAAATTAACTCTTATTGTTGATTCGGATCATTTACCCTTACTTCTCAAAAAAGAAATAAAAATAATTTTTACTAGCATCTGTTGACGTGGGCAAGGACAGTGGGAACAAGAAAAAAATTATTTGAAAATGGACAAAATGGGATTATATAGGCCAATTCAGTCTTGCCCTTTAGTCTCTGTTGGATTAAGAGACAAGTGAGGAATGATAGAGGTCTGTTATGGCTTTCTTGTTTCCACCTTACCATGCCTAGGGGTTGCCACCAGCAGCAGGGCTATAATCTTCTCGGTGG
>NW_005055220.1:2077-3566 GCF_000277835.1 Geospiza fortis
TATTTTTTTGTTTTACCTTACTTATTGGTTCTTAAGCTAACTGTCCCAATACTTCTCACAGTTCCTTGTGTACCTTCCCTCAACAGATGCTTGTAATTCTTATCTATTAAAATAGGATAATTACATCAATAAATGATACAGTTCAAACTCCTCGCCCAAAGTGTTAGTTAAAATAATCTTTAGTTGACTGGTGAAAGCTCAACTCTACTTTTTGGATGTCTTCAAGCTTCTTTGGTTATCTCTCACTCAGTCTGGATCTTATAGTCCATTCTTTGGGTTCTTTCACTGGGGTTTGAATTCTGTTGACATGAGTCTACTCCCGCTCGGTGGTTCACACAGCCGATTCATGGGTTTGTAGCACCTGAAAGGGACTTCCCCACTGAGGGGTTAAACTAAAGACAATGCACATAGCACTGCCTCATGTGTTTCATTATTTGAACTTACTACTGCTGACACAAGGGAACTGCATGGCCTAGGAAGCATTACAATCACTGAGAGGTTTAGCACTTGGCTGGGCATCTTGTTTTGTTGGAAGCAGTTTCTAGGGAACGTGGGTTAGAACAACAGTGAATTACAGCAATTATAGATACCTCTGTTTATAGAGATTTAATGGAAACTTAAACACTATTAAATTTGATGGAAATCACTGTACATAGCCTTACATAAACTTTTTGACAAACATACGTAGAGGCAATTTTTTTTCTCCTTACAAGAATAGAGTGTACACAGAGAGTCAGGGGCTACCTCAGTTAGCAGACCTAGGTAGTGACACACACACAAATGCATATTTACACACACGTCTGCTTTTCTAGGTGGGACAGCAGTTGGATGCACGGAGCTGTGTATCTAGAGCTATGTCTCTGGGCATGCCCAGCCTGTGTGTGCACACAGGGACATGCGCAGAGCTAGTAGACACACACACATACCTGCTCACCTGCACAGAGCCCCTGTGCACGGTGGTGTTTGTCAGTAGCACACACTTGTGTACACTCAACTTGCCACACCCTCACACGTGTGCCACACAGACACTCACCTGTGTACAGTCTCTACTAATGAACACATACCTACAAGCACAAGATCTGCTTGCGTGTATTTTGTGCACAGCAATATGTGTATTGTCATACACATTAACACACACACGTCCCAAACAGTCATGCTTGCACTTGTAGAATCTGTGTACACTTAGAAGCACAGAGCTGTGCACACTCACACTTGAGAGTGTGTAATTTAACATACATGTAAACAGCAGTGCATATCGTGTACACGTCAGTACATCTATGTGAACAGTGCTGTGTACACTGTTATATATGTGGTAGATTAATTCATGCTGTAAAGTTAGAAATAAGTATATATAAAATATTAGGAGAAGTCAAACCCTATGCTTATGACTGCTCCGGCCAGGTACTGTATTCACATTCTAACCAGTTCCCGGACAACACTACAGATAACATCAAGCCAGTTACTGTATGAATAAAGAAATCTTAAGCCC
>NW_005055220.1:3912-5457 GCF_000277835.1 Geospiza fortis
TGTCTTGGATGTGGTTGATTTTTCTTTTATCGAAAATTCTATTTTTTTGTTAATTGACTTAATAAATCTTTGTCGATTTTTTATCAATTGGCTACGGATCTTAATCATTTATAACATAGACTATACACTAGCACATATGTACACTCTGCAAAGCAGGATGTGTACACTCACACCTGGACACACTAGAAAACACATGGGCCCACAGAACTGCCCACATCAGCACACATATATACAGCACTCACAGTCCTCTTGGCCCTGACTCCCCTGTAGGTCTCTCTTTGTGGGATTATGTCACGGTGGGGATGGGGACATTGTGGCACAGTTTAAAGAGCACCCTCTGTGCCTTTGGAGGTGGGAAAATTTCTCTTTGTTTTTAACAGAGACAGATTTTCATCTTTTAAGCTCAAGTCTTTTCTGACACACAAAGGAACTGAGACATGGAGTTAATTCTTAACTTAGAGTCAAAATCCATTTCAGATTTAGGTGAAGTGTGCTGTTTTGAATTTTTTAGTCTGTAGCTTGCTTGCATAGATGAAGTGTGTTGTTTTAACTTGTTTTGTGTTAATTTGCAGAGCTCACAAAAGCCTGTGCTTGCAAAAAAGCCTGTAGCTCGCAAAACTACCTCAAACAAGGTGAAAAGAATGTGAACTTCCAAGCTAGAGGGAGATAAGAGGGGTCCCTTAGACCTTGAAACAAGAAGCAAACCAAAACTGAGGCTACCAAGATACTGAGAGACCGAAGGACAACCAGAGAGCTCTCTGCACAAGGACTGATAAGAAATAATTGTGATGCAAAACAGGCTAGTAAATGAATATGTGTGGATGCTGACAGCTTAGTCAGAGAGAGAAACAGATAACTTTCCCAGGCATCGTCCTGGGGAAGTTGTGACAAAGCTCAGAGAAAGAATTAAAACAATTCTTATCTTAATCTCTGCACCTGGTGTTTGTGAACATGTGGAATGTTTGTACGTGATATTTATGGAAAGAGATTTACAAGAAGCTGTTTCTCCTAATTAACCAGTGGTGTGAGGGGTGTCATTTAAGGACCAATCAGATTCTGAGTGAACGATCCTGTCTATAAATATGTGTCGTTCCTAATAAACCTTGCTTTATGCCTTCTGAGCATGGGAGTCAATGTTGTCTTCTTTCAGCCGTTCCTAACTCAACGGCAACATCTGGTGACCCCTACGGAAACTGCAGGACAAACGGGATGCTTTGGATCTACCCCACCAGGAGATGCCGTGGCGGCCCCGCCAGTCCTTGCAGGATGGACTGGACACCCTCTGTCCTCCATTTAAGAGAGGTAACAGTGATTTTCCCTGTGCCTCCTTGAGACAGCTGGTCTTTTCGTGACCACAGGTAGCAGCCCAAGGCCAAAGAGCTAGGGTGGAACGGCTTTTCCTAGCATAGCTGTCATGGTTTGACACTGGCACAATGCCAGTGCCCCATGAAAATATACTTCCCTGGTGTTTGCTGTGAGATGTGACCAGGAAATAAGCAAAGCAGGCCTCTAGCTTAGAAAAAAAGGTTTATTAACTAAACTTAC
>NW_005055220.1:5575-6003 GCF_000277835.1 Geospiza fortis
TCTCCATCCATCACCCTGTAAATACTCAATTTCAGTCCATCAAGAGGAGAGGAGTCCTTCTTGGGGCCATGGTGACCTCTTCCTTGCATGCCCAGTGCTCTCACCACTGTGCATGGAACAGAGCTGCTTCAAGGGGTATCCTTTTAAGGGTGCTTTGACCAGTTCCAAAAAAAGCACAGTTTTCTCTCATCTCGGGACCTCTTGTCCCCCCCATACTTGTCTACCCCCTGGGGCCGGGGGGTCTCCAAAACTGAACCCTCTCAGTTCTGAGCCATCGCCTCCCCCCTGCATGCAGCCTCTGTGGCGCGAGGAAGCATGGTTCTGTCCATGGCTGTACCAAAAAGAGTCCAGCAACCAGCTACTCCATCATCTCTTTCCGGCCTCTTCTTTACTCTCCCAGCCTCACTCACTGCTCCAACTGTCATTCA
>NW_005055220.1:7049-10800 GCF_000277835.1 Geospiza fortis
AGGCTAGCTGCTGCCTAAGGACAACTTCCCCACGTCAGAGGTGAGGAAGCTTCGCCCTCAGCCGAAGGCTAGAAACTGCTCCGGCTAAGCACCAAGAAAGACAGAAGTCCAACAGCTGTCTGCAGCAGGGAAGGGTTTTATTAGGAGAGGGTGATGGCTGCAGGCAACTGCCGAAGAGGGCGGGGACTGCACAAGGTTTTAAAGGGTCCCAGAGGGGAGGAGTCACCCACCCCTGGGCAAATGAGCATACAGAAAACCATGACTGACTTAACAGAACAACAAATGGGGGACTAGTTGGGGAGGGGAAACAACTTCTGGTGCAATCACTCTCTGCCCTGAGTAGAAGGTTCTAGGGAAAAGGTGTGGGCAGAGAGTGACAGACATGGCAGTTACTAGGGAAACATAGGAGGGGTTTGGGAGAAACTATGACAACAGAGGAGGGGTTAACAGATTGACATAAAAGCTGATACAAGGGTGGCGGGAGTTGCCTAGACAACCGGGGATTGACAGATAACTGTGAGGGGGAAAGGCGGGAAGGGAACCCTAGGCAGAACCATTATAATAACAGAACAAGGGGAAACCGAACCTACCAACTGAATATAACATTAACATCAAAATACAACTTGAATAATAAACTTACACAGATCATAACTAAGAACCGAAAAGTGGTCACACTGCAACAACGTCCGTAACTCTTTGTCTTTATTGTCTCATATTGTCCTAATTCAATTTGTCCAAATCATTATTACTCTAATTCTGTTATGAACAGAATTTGGTTAAATTCTATTTCTATAGAGAAAAGTTACAAAATCTTTAGACCCGGGGTTGCTGCAGCAGTGTTACTTGTTATGTTAATTACAAGTCGTTAGAGTTAATCGCTCTCTTTGTATCACTAAACGACCCTAGCCAGGGCAAGTTGATAGCCCTTCTCCGCAGACAGAGGGGGAGAGAAGACTAAACGTGGGGAGGAGGGGAGCATCAGAATATGCAGATTTCGGAACCAGTGTACCCTGGGACGTGTTGAACTTACAAAAACCCCAAAAACAACAAGCCAGTTATAAAATTAAGAAATTAGAGTGATTCATCGACGTGAGGAACAGAGTGCTAGACCTGCAGAGATGTTGGGAGACCTTTGTGCCCCTCTCCCTGACTACGGAAGCTGCCTGGAACCAGTACCTGGAGCTGGGAAGCAGTGAGACGTCAGAAACACCGGGGTCCTGCCCAGACGCTCCTGTGAGGATCGGAGCCACGCTGGAAAAGAAGACGGAGACTGCAGCCCCTTCGAGCTTCCCAATCTTGAGCTGATCACTCTTAATAAAGGCATTAAAAGGAGAAAAATCTCCTGCCCGTTTTTATTTCAGCGATCTCTTCTGCCCTTCCACTTTCATCTGCAGAAATGGCACAACTGCCAGTGCCTCCTCTTCCTCCTCCCTCTGCTGCGTGCGGATCAGCAAGCATCATGTCTCTTGCAGCTTTACTGCCACAGCCCACACCGCCCACCATGGCCGGGCCCCCCGCCCCGCCACCTGCGGCCGACTTCCCCACCTCGGGGCTTGCAGCCGGTGCACCGCTTCGGTGCCTCCAACCGGTCTGCCGTCCTCTGCCTCCTGTGGGCTGTCCCGCCCTCCCAGCGACGGCAACCTGCCCCACTGGAGGCATGGCCTGGCGGTGGCATGCCGGCACCGATGAGCAGCGACACCATCCCAGAGTCATCTCTGGACACTGTCCCCTTGTTGGGTGACCATGCAACCGACTAACCCTCTCCGTTTATGGGAAGTGGTCTAATTGCGGACTCTGGAGAATGGGGATTGGGACCTTTTAGAGAAGGTGGGAAGGCCGGGGGGGGGACTCAACATGATAAATTTGGAGGAAGGGGCCACGGGGGACAGTTAGGTAGTTAATCCAGCATCTGAGGAGGGGACACAGGTGGATCAGGGAGGCAGTGCTCCATCACAAGGGGGAGTCCAAGCCTTTCCCGTGTATAAAGCTGTCCCAAATACAGGACAAGCTGACAAGCACGGTGTCATAGCATGCTGAGTTGTGCAAGATTTGCAAGATAAGGTAGCAAAATATGGGCTTGTTTCTTCACAAGTTATGCAAATTATCAGAGTGTTAAACACTGACCTGCTTGCTCCATTTGATAGTAAACATATAGCTCAAATATTGTTCCAACCTGTACAATTTAAAGTTTTTAAGGACAACTGGAGGAAGATGGCAGATAGGGCTGCAGCAGAGAACCTGTGATTGCCTCCGAATGATCCCAGGTATGCCGTGGGAGTGTTAATCGTTAAAACCGAAAATCATGGACAAAGAATCTCTAACTAGTTAAAGTTAGAAAGTGGTATGTTTATTACACTAGCAGGCAGCACAAGGGGAGGGTAGTTCCTGCAATGCATGACCGACCACACAAGGATTTTTGCCTTCTCTTTATTTCCCAAAATAATACATATGCATAATTCCAGCACCTCCCATCCCTGCTTCATATTAAAGTGAGGTTATTAGTCCTTCAGGTGCGGGCAGTTCTTCTCTTGAATTGGGTCGGTGGTCTTGAATTGGGTCAGTGGTCCCAGGGATGAAGTCAGGAAGGTCTTTGTCAGGTCTCTGTGACCCTCTGGCATGATCCAAGGCCCCCTGCTTCATGATGGATTAACATAGAGTCCAGGTGCTGGGCATTGTTCTACTGGTCTCAGTATGTTCCTATAATGGTTCACTTGCCCTACTTCCTTCTATAAATGAACTCATAATATAACAATTAGCTTTAGCTTAAGCATAAATGACTTACTTTCTGCACTACCTGGGCTACAAAATGTGGTCCTCTATCAGAATTAATTTTCCTGGGTATTCCAAATAGCGGAAAAATTTATTGTACTAAGGCTTTAACAACTTCTCTAGCTTTATTTGTTCTACAAGGGAAAGCTTCTGGCCAACCTGAAAAAGTGTCTGTGAGGACTAAGAGGTATTTATATCCTCCTTTTCTATTGTGAGAAGCGACCGCTCACTTTAAAATTTCAAAGGTTCATTAAACCTCAACAAACAAAACAAAGGACTGAATAAGGAAAAAGGGACAGCACTGGGATATAATAAAGCCTCTATTCTGGCCTTATTATCAAGCAGTGCAAGATAGCCTGGGAGCCCAGTCCTCAGGGAGACAGGGTGCCTGAAAGCTAGGCTAGCTCGAGGCCATCGCCGCGGGCTAACCCCCTTAGCAAGCTTGGTGATTATCAGCTCTTTAGTGATTGCAAGCTCTCTTAGGATCTCAGCTCTTGCTTGCTAGGTAGGGTGCCCTTGGCTGAGGCTGCAGCAGACGCGAGAGAGGAGAAGTAGAGGTCCTGGCGGTTCCACAGCGATGGTTTTATTGGGGGAGTCTGTGAAGCGTCCCAGCGACAGCTCTTCTTCTGTCGAATGGGCTAAAGTATGCCCCTTTTATAGGGTTAAGGGGTAGGTAACATAGTCTATAGGGTTACAGAGATAAGCTTTGGGGCGGGGGTCAGGGAGACAGGAACTTATGTTGCTGTCTCAGCAGTTCCTATTGTTCGATTCTCCATGGGGCCTTAGCCAGGTCCATGGAATTTACTACACTGGGAGCGTGGCTGACTGTCAGAGGCTCATCCACAAAATGGCGGCTCTGTCTTTTATAGCCCTGGTATTGCATCAGCCAACCCTGGTCCCTCCCAAAGTCTGTCAGTCAACTCTTCTTTGCCATCCATTGGTGGAGACCTTCTTGCAACTTGATTGGAGGTGAGGGGTTGTC
>NW_005055220.1:11279-13275 GCF_000277835.1 Geospiza fortis
AGGTGTGGTTCTGTTGGAGCAGTGATCCTGTAGAAAGGGTGTAGTCTTCCTCTGAAGATCCAGTGGAAGAGGCAGCTGTTCCTCTGGGAAATCCATTGGAGAAGCCGTGCTGGTGTTCCAGAATCTCAAGATTATATCTGGGTAGGAATGCTTGGCTCCTCCCTCTGGGCAGAGCATCTCACAATGGGCTGCTACAGTTCTTATCAGTCATGCAGTGACATTCAATAGCCTATTATCAGCAGATGTCTCCCCGAGGGAGGATTAGTTGTGGAAAAAATAAGGAAATCTGCCCACTTAACAGAAGACAACTGCCATACAGATGGAAAATAGGATACAATTTGCTTGGCAATCCAGGACACAGTGCAAATCGACAATAGTGTGAGCAATGAAAAGAGTACCCACATAAAATGATTGGTCGAGAATTTGTTTGGATTCCAGGAGGGAAAAGACAACTAAGGAGTAATAGACAGAAAGGGAATGATAGAGGTCCAGTATGGCTTCTACCGCCACCTACCATGCCTACAGGGTTGCTGCCCGCAGCAGAGTTATATAATCTTCTCAGTGGCGAGCACACGGGTCAACCCGGTCTTGCCCTCCAGCTCCTGTCGTACTCCACTTGTCAATTCCCAAGCGAATCATCCCAGCACTTTCCACTGTTTCCCATGTACTTCCCCTCAACAGACACCAGCAATCCCCATCTACTAAATAGGACGACTACATCAGTGACCAATACAATCCAAATCTCCCACTCAAAGAGTTATCTAAGCAGTCCTTAAGATGGCTGTTGGAAGCTTGACCTTATTTCTTGGATGTCCTGGGCCTTTCTGGTTACCTTTCAGTCTTTGCTTAAAAGTCAGTCTCGTCTCACCCAATCTGGATGTTATGGTCCATTCCTTTGGTTCTTCCACCAGACCCTTAATTCTGTGGGCACGAGGCCACCCCCCCTCCGTAGTTCGCACCACCAATCCCACCGTGAGTAGCACCTGAAAGGGACCTTCCCATTGAGAGGTCAGAACCTGGTCTTTCCATGACTTGATTATTACCCAATCTCTAGGGTTAACATTATGAATTCTGAAATCCAAGGTAGTAGTTTGAGGGATCATCCCTATATGCCTCAACTCTGGTATTTAAGCTGCGAGCATGAAAAACAGTTACAGCAATTGCAGATAACCCTGTTTATAGGGATTTAATGGAAACCTTCAGCATGAAATTCACCAAGCAGCATCTTGCTGTTGGAGCAGTTACATTTTAAACACCATTAAACTTGATGGAAATCACAGCACACAACCTCACATAAACCTTTTGGCAAATTTAAATGCAGAGGCAAATTCCTCTCCAGGATGGATGGGGCATTATGGCACAGTTTTCTTCACCTTTTGTCCTTCCCCATACCACCCAGTTAGGTAATTATTGCAGGTAAACCAGGACTCCTGAACAACTAACTGATATGATCAAGCAGAAGCCCTTTATTGTTTACATTACACACACTTTTATAGATTCTACAAACTACTAAGATCACACTTCTTGACTGGTGCCTTTGTCTTGTTCCCTCCTTCTCTGCCTCCATTTCTCAATGTCCATGATTGGTTACCGTGCAGGTGTTCTACAGTCCTCTGTTATCTAGTTATTGTGATCCTGGTATGCAGTCTCTCAGCTTCTTTGTTCTTATTTTAGCACAGTTTATATCTTAGCAACACTGATGAATTCCACGGTGCCCTGAGAAAATTCTGATAAGAACAGTTAGAGACAGTATGGCTGGTGCACACTGAGGCCTAAGTTGCTCAGATACATTGCTACAATTCTGTCGCAGACATCTTTTATGAAAAATCCTTTCCTTAGGATTTTTCCTCCTGAGAAGCTGAGAGGCCTCAGGAACAAAATGTAAACATTGATTATCTGCTGCTGTGGAATGCAACAGGTGCATCTTTGATTGGCCCATGTTGGATGTTTGTAATTAATGGCCAATCACAGCCCAGCTGGCTTGGACAGAGAGCCG
>NW_005055220.1:13554-16289 GCF_000277835.1 Geospiza fortis
TTTGAGTTTCCTGTGAATGGATGCAGAATGGTCAGAGAGGTTCATACGACAACTTCCTTCAAACTCCTCACACCCATGCCCATGTGCTAATAAAAAATCTATAGCAGCTCTATTTTGCAGTGTGCCATGCCTAATACTATCTACATCAGTGAGCATTTGATTTAAAATAGCTGAAGCTGTGTTTAGTTGTTTAGCTGTCCAGCATCCCAACTTATTCAGTGTAGTCAAAGCCTGAGCAGCCGCAACACCTGGAGCAAGGACTGATGCTATGATTCTTGCTGGAGCACCCCAAAGCTCTACATGATCATTACAATTAGATCCTAAGCTTGTGATTGCTCTTTTAGTTCTTTTGCTATGTCCTGCTCTCCAGATAGTTTGATTCAGCATCTCTCGCATGCTAGGGGCAAACATGGTTAGTTTTCCTAAGTAACAAGGTCCACCAAATGGATTACTCGGAATTGCAGGCCAGGCTCTACCCCCACAAATTAAAAAGATACCTGGTGGAAGCTTTCTTACAGTCGCATTTGCACCAGCACTGCCATGGTAAGTCCAATTGTGGCAGTATTTGGCCATGTTCTTATACCATGGAGAATTGGGATTAAGAACAACACTATTATTCTTGGGATGTGGGACTAGAAAATCGCTCATATTAGTTGTTTTTGGGTCCAGAAAGTAGTTAAAAAACAAGCAATAATTCCCAGGAACTGATCCTAACAGGTCTAGTTCTTGGGATTCTAGTCCAGTTTCATTCAGTGATTGTGTTATCATACCTGCTTGGAAGCCTTTGCCGTTTGGCTTAATTCCCAGCCTTTAGCATATGTCCAATTTTGTACCACCTTTGGTGATGTTACACCAATGATTCTCTGCGCTTGATCTATTTGTTCCCACATATGGCTTTCCTCTAGCTCCTACCCACTTTGCAAAACCAGTAAAATTACTCACTGGGATACCAATTAGACATGTGCGAAAAGGATCTCTGGGCATGGCTAAAGATAAACAAAAGGAATCCACTCCAGTAGCATTGGCCCAAGTAAGCCACATATTCTGCCAGTGCCATCCTGTCAAGCTAATTTCCTCTGCACTACAGATGTTACCACTTATTACAGCTAACAGAAAAAAGACTTCTGAAAACCTGCATCTCTAATTTAAAGCTGTTCTTTATCTTGCTCATTGGTAAAGAACTCTTCCCCTATGAGATCAGGGGCAAATTCTGAACTAACTGCACCTCCTGCTCTTGGAGCCTTTCTCCTATTCCTTCTTTCCTGGTTCCTTTCTTTCCAGATTCTCTTTGTTTGTTCCCACTGACCTGCTCACATTAATGTTTGCATGACTGGGCTTTAAAATTATTCCTGCACTCCTGCCAGCACCAAAGGCAGGGATTCAGGACAGGCACCCCAGGGATGCCCTGCCTGCATGGTGTATTAGTTTTATGTGGTTTATGGCTGGTATTGCATTTAGTTGGGTGCAATTGTTTTAGAATTAGATTAGCTTTCAGCAGCCACGATTTAAGCCTTGGCTTTTCCTTCCAATGTGATAACTGACTTAGTGAGTGACCTTGAAGCAACTTATGCACCTGCACTTATTATATGAAAAAGGAGTTACTCCTCCGTGGGAGTGCATGTAGGATGGGGACCCTTGGGGGCTTCTGCCCTGCGAAACCTGGCACTAGGAAGTCTATCTGGACTTCCCAGCTCTGCCACAGAGTGCAGCAGGGCTGGTAGAGCTGCACAGCCTCTTGGTGACTCAGTTTCCCCATCCTCTGCTGTGGAGGATCGGGAATGGGACATCACGCCATGATCAATATGATCAAGTGAAGCCGATTTATTGCAAAAAGCAAGCTATATTTATATTGTGTTCTACTGTTCACGCCTCAAGCTAATACATGATTGGTTAAATCCTTTTGTGCATGCGTTTTAAGCTTTCAGTTAATTTTAGTTAGTCCTTCTTCATGCGTCTCGCTGCGGTTTTCTTGTCTGCCTTTACATCCTGAACCGCCTGCTTCTGAGCATGTTCTTCTCCTTTCGTGTCCTTCAAGGGCGTGGTGACCTTACTCAGTTTCTATGAAGGCTGGATTGTGCATATGTTGCATATGTCCATTGTCTTGCAAAAAACTCTCAACACTCTGCAGGTCCACAATTGGAATGTGGGATCTGCAGAGCTCCCAGGGTGCAAGGGATTATTACCACTAGTAGTATGAGAATATCAGAGTGCTATGTGCTGATCATTTCTGCTTTGCATTTGGTGAGAATTGAAGTGTACCAACCTTCTACGAAATATTTTCCCATCCTTTGGCGACCAGTGCTGTAAAAGTGGAAAGTATTATTATTATGGTTTTTTGTGCCGTGTCCTCTTTTGATGCCCAGAACCATATATATATACAAATAAACTTTTAAATTTTTATGACTGATTTGGTTTAATATTTCAATACTTACAGTGGGCTCCGGCACACCCCGGCCCCGGAGGCTCCCTCTGCACTGCCCCACTGGGTCTAGGGGAGAGACCAGACGCTCCGCACCCTCGCCGTGCTCCCGGAGGGGGCCCCCTCATCCTGGGGCACGGATGGAGATTGGGATGGGGGAACGAGGACGGGGGGACCCACAACCTTTCAGCGACCCCAGTGGTCGATTGTGCAAGGCGGTTGGAGGTAAATATAATATATAGATTTTTTTTTTCCCTGGAGCGACACGTCGTCTAGACGCCCACGTGACGGGGCCGGGCCGGGGCCGCGCCTGGGC
>NW_005055220.1:16711-16969 GCF_000277835.1 Geospiza fortis
CTCCCCCCGCCGCGGCACGCTGCTGGGGAAGGCAAGGAGGAGGGGACACAGCCTCACTTTCCTTTCCCCCCCCTCTTTTCGTAGCAGTCGGATCAAGATTCCATGTGTGTGTCCATGTGGATTAAAATCTTTAGAAAAAAGAAGGAAAAGAGTCCACCTCGAACACTCCCTCAAGACGATCCGGGCTTTAAAAAGGGATACAACACTGGATGCGCTTGTTCGTCTCTTTTGTGACAGATGCTTAAACCGACGTCCAAA
>NW_005055221.1:0-742 GCF_000277835.1 Geospiza fortis
AGTTCTTTCGGGTCGAGGTCACTCTGGTCGATATCAATGACCATTCACCCGTCTTTCCTAATGATAGAGTGACTTTTAAGATTCTGGAGACGAGCGAGCCTGGGTCTCGTTTCCCGTTGGAGGTTGCTCGGGACCTGGATATTGGCAGGAACACAGTCCAGGACTACAGCATTTCTCCCGAGACCGAGTACTTCACTGTCTCCTATGGGACTGGGATCACAGGCAAGAAGTCTCTTGAACTTGTTTTGGAAAAGCCACTAGACAGGGAGAAGCAGGCAGAGATGGGTTTCAGTGTAATTGCTGTGGATGGGGGCTCTCCTCCTAGGAGTGGCACCACCGAAATCAATGTTGTCATTCTAGATGTAAATGACAATGCTCCCAAATTCACACAGGAAGAGTACATAGGAAAGATTCTGGAGAACATGCCAGAAGGCTCTGTGGTTCTGACTGTATTGGCAAATGATCCGGACGCAGGAGTTAATGGGGACATCACCTATCAACTCAGCCAGGCAGTGGGTCAGAGTGTCTCAGCATTTGTGATTGATCACGTAACTGGTGAAATTAAACTCACAAAACCCCTGGACTTTGAGGCAGCACAAATGCATGAGCTAAGTGTGAGGGCCACAGATGGTGGGGGCCTTTCAGCAATTTGCAAAGTGTTGGTGGAGTTGGTGGATGTGAATGACAATGCCCCAGAGCTGGTGGTCAGTTCCTTCAGCAGTCCCCTCCCTGAGAACACAGT
>NW_005055221.1:1344-3608 GCF_000277835.1 Geospiza fortis
CAAGGTGGTGGCCGTCGATGCCGACTCGGGACAGAACTCCTGGCTCTCCTACCACCTGCTCAGGGCCACCGACCCAGGCCTGTTTTCCGTGGGCCTCCAGAGCGGCGAGGTGCGTCTCAGGAGGCCCGTGACAGAGAGAGACAGCGTCAAGCAGAAGCTCCTTGTGCTGGTCAGAGACAACGGCAAGCCCCCGCTGTCAGCCACGGCAGCTCTCAGCGCTCTCCTGCTCAAGGACTTCTCCGACGTGCGCCTCCCGCACAGCAGCCCGGCCTCCGAGGATCAGGCCGCCTCCCTGACCACCTATTTAATCATTGCCTTGGTCTTTGTCTCCCTCCTCTTCCTCATCTCCACCGCAGTGCTGGTGGCTCGCAAGGTGTGCAGGAGGAAGGAGCTGAAGGCTGGCCATGTGCTCTATGCTGCCGACACCTTGCAGAGCGGCCCGGCCGATGCAGCCGCTGCAGGGACCCTGCCCCGCGCCTATTGCTACGAGATCAGCCTCACCACGGGCTCGGGCAACAGCGAGTTCAGATTCCTCAAGCCCATCCTGCCCAGCCTGCCCCCACAGCACTGCGCCGTGGGCCAGGGCCCCGAGGAGGAACAGGATTTCCCCGGTGTCCCTGTCAGCACCGAGGACATGGCCCCAGACAATGCTGGCGCTCTCTCTGCAGGACAGTTCAATGCTCTTTCCTTCAGCTAGCTGGGGTCTGCACAGACTGTGGCTTCATGGCTCTTGGGAGGAGGAGATCCAGGCTGGAGCATGTGGCAATGATTCCTCAAGATTATATCTGTATTTGCGATTGGTTTAAACAATTTCTTGAATATTCTATTCAGAGGTAATATCTAGCATTCCAAAAAGAATTATGAAGTAAAAGAAGCCAAGCTTCTCTCGCTTATTAAGTTATCTGATTCAGGTCTGTTACTGCCATTTCTAACAGGCTTTTAGTGTGTGCTTACCACTCACAGCTATGCTCTTGTTTTTCTTGCTTTCTGAGGAGACAGAATCTTTTTGTTCTGAGCTTTGGGACGATTTCAAACCATATCCTCGTTGAAATGATAAAGGCCTGTTTTGTGCTTCAGGAAAGCTGGCAAGCTGTGAGTATTGAGTCACAATGTCATGTGGACATTAGGCCCTTTCTTCCCTGGGTTTGGGTTGTCTCTTTATGCGATGTGAGGTCTGTGTGCTTTGCTTTCTTATCACTAGCTTTGTCCATGCAGACATTGCATATCTACAGATGCTTCAGTTCTGCTGCCTGGTGAAGCAGGGAGTTGCTCCCACCCAGCCACTGCAACACAGGCAATGCCAACTCAGCAGGGAAGGAGGTGATTTGGACCCTTTCACAACAGCAGTCTAATCTTCCTTATCTAGCACAGACCACGGCAACAAAATGCACAACAAAACCTTCCTTTGGCTTACAAGACTGGCTGGGATGTTCTGTCACCTCAGGATTGCCTTGGAAATAGAGCAGAACAAACAGTGTTAGAGTAGACTGTAACTGAACAGAGCTGTAACATGGAACAGAAACATGTTCATTGTCCTTGGATGCAATGAAGGAAAAATCCACAAATATTAAAAGACAATTATTGGAAGGTAGAGTCAAGAAGAACTGATAAAAGAGGTTGAGATTGCTCTTTTCATTGTTGTTCCTGAATCCCAAGGCTTCTTGATGGGACTGGAAAGTTGTCCCTGCATAATATTCTGTGTTGGTGTTAGAGCATTTGCATAGCCATGTTTGCCCTTTCTCCTTCTAGCCACTGAAACGTACTGAGCACTGTACTTAACCTGTTCCTCTAGAGAAAGACTGCCACCTCATCCTGAATAACTGGTTGTTGAAATAATGTCTGTGATGCACGAAACGATCAGAAAGGCTCCCTCACACTCCGATGTGCTGATGTGATACAGTTTAGTGTTGTAAATTGCTATAACTCTGGGATTAGAAACAGGAAAATGTGTTAGACAGAAATAAAGGGAACAACCTGACTGCATTAGTGGAAACAGAATGCTTGTAGAGTCGTTCTTTCTGGGAAACTCTGTCAAGACTTCCCAAAATGCTGGGAGTGAGTTCCTCAGTGTGTCCTTTGTCTGAAGCAATGTTGGGTGCAGTTGCTGAGTGGGGTGATGCAGCCGGGAGAGTGTTCATTGGCATGCCAGTGCTGTCACCATCAACCTATCTCCGTGCGTTTTTTCCTTTCGTAGAATGTCGTTTGGTTGTTGTGGGCTGTGCCCCGTCTTTCGGCTGCCCCGGTTAAGGCCGCGTTCCGTTGCT
>NW_005055221.1:4239-8125 GCF_000277835.1 Geospiza fortis
TGGCGGGGAGGCTGGACCGGGAGGAGCTGTGCGCCCAGTCCGACACCTGCATGCTCCCCTTCGAGCTGCTGCTCTCCAACCCCCTGCAGTTCTTTCGGGTCGAGGTAGATCTGGAAGACATCAATGACCATTCGCCAGTCTTCCCCGAGGAACGAGTCACTTTTGATATCCCTGAAACCAGCGAGCCAGGTTCACGTTTCCCACTGGAGGAGGCTCAGGATCTAGATATTGGCAGCAACACTGTGCAGGCTTACAGCATCTCTCCCGAGACCGAGTACTTCACTGTCTCCTATGGGACTGGGATCACAGGCAAGAAGTCTCTTGAACTTGTTTTGGAAGAGCCACTAGACAGGGAGAAGCAGGCAGAGATGGGTTTCAGTGTAATTGCTGTGGATGGGGGCTCTCCTCCTAGGAGTGGCACCACCGAAATCAATGTTGTCATTCTAGATGTAAATGACAATGCTCCCAAATTCACACAGGAAGAGTACATAGGAAAGATTCTGGAGAACATGCCAGAAGGCTCTGTGGTTCTGACTGTATTGGCAAATGATCCGGACGCAGGAGTTAATGGAGACATCACCTATCAACTCAGCCAGGCAGTGGGACAGGGTGAGTCAGCATTTGTGATTGATCCCATAAGTGGTGAAATTAAACTCACAAAACCTCTGGACTTCGAGGCTGCAGAGCATCATGAACTCCGTGTGAGGGCCAGAGATGGAGGAGGGCTCTCAGCAATCTGCAAGGTGTTGGTGGAGGTGGTGGATGTGAATGACAATGCCCCAGAGCTGGTGGTCAGTTCCTTCAGCAGTCCCCTCCCTGAGAACACAGTGCCCGGCACGGTGGTTGCCCTGTTTATGGTCAGGGACCGGGATTCTGGTGCCAACGGGAAGATCTCCTGTGCCCTGCAGGATCAGCTCTTCTTCTCCCTGCGGCCAGCCTATAAGAATTACTATGAGCTGGTGACAGTGAGCGCGCTGGACCGCGAGGAGACGCCTCAGTACATCCTCAGTGTGACGGCAGCAGATGCGGGCTCGCCTCCTCTCACCACCACGCAGACCTTCACCGTGGACATCTCCGACGTCAATGACAATGCCCCCGTCTTCAACCAGACCTCCTACACCATGTACGTGCGTGAGAACAACGTCCCCACGGTGTTTGTTGGAGCCGTGAGCGCTGCAGATGCTGACGTGGGGCTGAATGCCAAGGTGACCTATTCCCTGGCAGCAGAGCAAGGGCCAGAGCGGCCCTGGTGCTCCTGCATCTCGGTCAACTCTGAGAATGGACACGTGTTTGTGCTGCGGCCCCTGGACTACGAGCACTTGAGGCAGACCGAGGTGACGGTCAGTGCCTCTGACGCGGGCTCTCCTCCGCTCAGAGCCAACGTCACCGTCCGCCTTGTGGTGCTGGACGAGAACGACAACGCACCGCTCGTGCTCTACCCGGCCCAGGAGAGCAGCCCGGCCTCCAGTGAGCTGGTGCCCGTGTCGGCTGAGGCGGGCTACCTCATCAGCAAAGTGGTGGCCGTCGATGCCGACTCGGGACAGAACTCCTGGCTCTCCTACCACCTGCTCAGGGCCACCGACCCAGGCCTGTTTTCCGTGGGCCTCCAGAGCGGCGAGGTGCGTCTCAGGAGGCCCGTGACAGAGAGAGACAGCGTCAAGCAGAAGCTCCTTGTGCTGGTCAGAGACAACGGCAAGCCCCCGCTGTCAGCCACGGCAGCTCTCAGCGCTCTCCTGCTCAAGGACTTCGCCGCCGTGCGCCTCCCGCACAGCAGCCCGGCCTCCGAGGATCAGGCCGCCTCCCTGACCACCTATTTAATCATTGCCTTGGTCTTTGTCTCCCTCCTCTTCCTCATCTCCACCGCAGTGCTGGTGGCTCGCAAGGTGTGCAGGAGGAAGGAGCTGAAGGCTGGCCATGTGCTCTATGCTGCCGACACCTTGCAGAGCGGCCCGGCCGATGCAGCCGCTGCAGGGACCCTGCCCCGCGCCTATTGCTACGAGATCAGCCTCACCACGGGCTCGGGCAACAGCGAGTTCAGATTCCTCAAGCCCATCCTGCCCAGCCTGCCCCCACAGCACTGCGCCGTGGGCCAGGGCCCCGAGGAGGAACAGGATTTCCCCGGTGTCCCTGTCAGCACCGAGGACATGGCCCCAGACAATGCTGGTGCTCTCTCTGCAGGACAGTTCAGTGCTCTTCCCTTCAACTAGCTGGGGTCTGCACAGACTGAGGCTTCATGGCTCTTCAGAGGAGGAAATCCAGGCTGGAGCATGTGGCAGTGGTTCATCTATAAAATGCTTTATTTTAAATTGGTTTAACCAATTTCCCATAAATTCTCTTGAAAATACATATCTGCCACTTCACAAAGCAATGAAGGAAATATAAGACGAGGTGCTCTCACTTTTTTTAAATGCGTTTCACCTTTGCTGCTGCCTTTTCTAACTGGCTTCATGTATGTGGTTAGAACTCAATCTATGATCTGCTTTCTCTTCCTGGCTGAGAAGACAGAGCATCTTCTTATTCTGATCTTCAAGACAATACCACTGTTGCCCAAACTGATCATATCCTCACTGAAATAGAAAAAGTGTTTTTCCCACCTCTGGAAAGCAAGGACGTGTGAGTACTAATATCATGTGAGCACTAGGCCCTTTCTTCGCTGGATTTTGGATGTCTCTGTCTGAGATGCGAGCTCTGTGTGCTTTACTTTTTTGTCACTATGTTTGGCCATGCAGACATTGAATATACGCAGCTGCTTCAGTAGTGTTTCCTGGTGAAGCAGGGAATTAGTCCAAACCAGACACTGCAGCACAGGCAATGCCGGCCAAGCAGGGAAGAGAGTGATTTGGACCTTGTGAAAACAGCAGTCTCATCTCCCTTATCTAGCTTAGAGTAGAGCAGCAAAAGGCAAACAAAAGTCTTCCTTTGGTTTACGAGAAGGGCTTGGGTGTTCTGTCACCTCAGGATTGCCTCGGAAATACAGGAGCACAAACAGTGTTAGAGTAGACTGTAACTGAACAGAGCTGTAACATGTAAGAGAAACATGTTCATTGTCATTGAATGCATTAAAGGAAAATTTCACAAATATTAAAAGACAATTATTGGAAGGTAGAGTCAAGAAGAACTGATAAAAGATGTTGAGATTGCTCTTTTCATTGTTGTTCCTGAATCCAAAGCCTTCTTGAAGGGAGTGGAAAGTTATCCCCACATGATTTTCTCGTTTGACTTAGAGCATTTGCATACCCATGTTTGTCCTTTCTCATTCTACTCATTGAAATGTACTGAGCACTGTACTGAGCCTGTTCCTCTAGAGAAGGACTGCCACCCTGTCTAGAATAATTGGTTGTTTCAATGAAGTCAGTGATGCATGAAACAATCAGAAAGACTCACTCACACTGTATTCTGATACGGTTATAGAGATTAACGCCATAAACTGGTATGCCTCTGAGTTTAATTATTAAAAAAAAAAATGTAGAAGTGAAATAAAGGGAAGACCCTACCTCCTTCGTGGATAGAGAAATCTTTGTAGAGTCGTCTTTCACTGGAAAGCCTCTTCAAGCTTTCAAAAATTCTGCGAGTGTTTTCCTCACTGTATCCCTTCACTAAAGCAATGTTGGGGGAGTAGAATTCCTACCTGTGAAGATGCAGCCGGGGGGGAGAGGGTTCATTGGCATGTCCGTGCTGTCACCATCGCATTAACCCTGTCCGGTTTGTCCTGCCGGGCACTGTGGTGTGGCCGTTGTGGGCTGTGCCCCGTCTTTCGGCTGCCCCGGTTAAGGCCGCGTTCCGTTGCTGGCCCCGGCTGTCTCGCTGCCTTCGGGATCGCGGGCCGGGCCGAGCGGCAGCGCGGGCTGCGGGCGGCGGCGGCTGCAGTCCCAGCGCGAACCGCTGG
>NW_005055221.1:8853-12734 GCF_000277835.1 Geospiza fortis
GAGCTGTGCGCCCAGTCCGACACCTGCATGCTCCCCTTCGAGCTGCTGCTCTCCAACCCCCTGCAGTTCTTTCGGGTCGAGGTCACTCTGGAGGATATCAATGACCACTCGCCAATTTTCCCCGATGAACGAGTCACTTTTAAGATCGTAGAAAGGAGCGACCCGGGCTCTCGTTTCCCACTGGAAGTGGCTCAGGACCTCGATATTGGCAGGAACACAGTCCAGGAGTACAGCATCTCTCCCGAGAACGAGTATTTCAGTGTCTCCTATGGAAGTCGGAGTGAGGATGACAAATATCTTGAACTTATTCTGGAAAATGCACTAGACCGAGAGGAGCAGGCAGAGATGAGATTCAGTGTTATTGCTATGGACGGTGGCTCTCCTCCCAGACGTGGGACCATCGAGATCTCTATTATCGTTCTAGACGTAAATGACAATGCTCCCATATTCACAGAAGAGCGTTATATTGGGAAAGTTCTGGAGAACACGCCAGAAGGCTCTGTGGTTCTGACTGTGCTGGCAACTGATCCGGATGCAGGAGTTAATGGGGACATCTCCTATCAACTCAGCCAGGCAGTGGGACGGAGTGCCTCAGCATTTGTGGTTGATCCCATAACTGGTGAAATTAAACTCACAAAACCTCTAGACTTCGAGACAGCACACACTCACGAGCTCACTGTAAGGGCCAGAGATGGTGGGGGCCTTTCAGCAATCTGCAAGGTGTTGGTGGAGGTGGTGGATGTGAATGACAATGCCCCAGAGCTGGTGGTCAGTTCCTTCAGCAGTCCCCTCCCTGAGAACACAGTGCCCGGCACGGTGGTTGCCCTGTTTACGGTCAGGGACCGGGATTCTGGTGCCAACGGGAAGATCTCGTGTGCCCTGCAGGATCAGCTCTTCTTCTCCCTGCGGCCAGCCTATAAGAATTACTATGAGCTGGTGACAGTGAGCGCGCTGGACCGCGAGGAGACGCCTCAGTACATCCTCAGTGTGACGGCAGCAGATGCGGGCTCGCCTCCTCTCACCACCACGCAGACCTTCACCGTGGACATCTCCGACGTCAATGACAATGCCCCCGTCTTCAACCAGACCTCCTACACCATGTACGTGCGTGAGAACAACGTCCCCACGGTGTTTGTTGGAGCCGTGAGCGCTGCAGATGCTGACGTGGGGCTGAATGCCAAGGTGACCTATTCCCTGGCAGCAGAGCAAGGGCCAGAGCGGCCCTGGTGCTCCTGCATCTCGGTCAACTCTGAGAATGGACACGTGTTTGTGCTGCGGCCCCTGGACTACGAGCACTTGAGGCAGACCGAGGTGACGGTCAGTGCCTCTGACGCGGGCTCTCCTCCGCTCAGAGCCAACGTCACCGTCCGCCTTGTGGTGCTGGACGAGAACGACAACGCACCGCTCGTGCTCTACCCGGCCCAGGAGAGCAGCCCGGCCTCCAGTGAGCTGGTGCCCGTGTCGGCTGAGGCGGGCTACCTCATCAGCAAAGTGGTGGCCGTCGATGCCGACTCGGGACAGAACTCCTGGCTCTCCTACCACCTGCTCAGGGCCACCGACCCAGGCCTGTTTTCCGTGGGCCTCCAGAGCGGCGAGGTGCGTCTCAGGAGGCCCGTGACAGAGAGAGACAGCGTCAAGCAGAAGCTCCTTGTGCTGGTCAGAGACAACGGCAAGCCCCCGCTGTCAGCCACGGCAGCTCTCAGCGCTCTCCTGCTCAAGGACTTCGCCGCCGTGCGCCTCCCGCACAGCAGCCCGGCCTCCGAGGATCAGGCCGCCTCCCTGACCACCTATTTAATCATTGCCTTGGTCTTTGTCTCCCTCCTCTTCCTCATCTCCACCGCAGTGCTGGTGGCTCGCAAGGTGTGCAGGAGGAAGGAGCTGAAGGCTGGCCATGTGCTCTATGCTGCCGACACCTTGCAGAGCGGCCCGGCCGATGCAGCCGCTGCAGGGACCCTGCCCCGCGCCTATTGCTACGAGATCAGCCTCACCACGGGCTCGGGCAACAGCGAGTTCAGATTCCTCAAGCCCATCCTGCCCAGCCTGCCCCCACAGCACTGCGCCGTGGGCCAGGGCCCTGAGGAGGAACAGGATTTCCCCGGTGTCCCTGTCAGCACCGAGGACATGGCCCCAGACAATGCTGGCGCTCTCTCTGCAGGACAGTTCAATGCTCTTTCCTTCAGCTAGCTGGGGTCTGCACAGACTGAGGCTTCATAGCTCTTGGGAGGAGGGGATCCAGGCTGCACTATAGGGTAATGGTTCCTCAAGATTATATCTCTATTTGCAATTGGTTTAACCAATATCTTGAAAATTCTTTTCAGAAACAATGTCTTCACTCCAAAAAAACTATTAAGGCAGTAAAAGAAGTCAAGGTTCTCTCAGTTATTTACTAACTTGTTTCAGCTCTGTTACTGCCATTTCTAACAAGCTTGAAGTGTTTGCTTACCACTCACAACTATGCTCTTGCTTTTCTTGCTGTCTGACAAGACAGAGGAACTTTTTGTTCTGAGATTTAGGGTGATGTCATTGTTGGCCAAACAAATCATATCCTCACTGAAATGCAAAAGGCACATTTTTGTGCTTCTGCAAAGCAAGGAAGTTGGGATTATTGAGTCACAATGTCATGGAAGAACTAGGCCCTTTCTTCGCTGGGTTCTGGATGTCTCTGTATGAGATGCATTCTCTCTGTGCGTTGCTTTCTTATTGCTATGTTTGTCCATGCAGACATTGAAGATCTGCAAATGCTTCAGTAGTGCTGCTGTATGAAGCAGGGAGTTGCTTCCACACTGCCATTGCAACACAGGCAGTGCCAGCTCAGCAGGGAAGGATGTGATCTGGACCATTTGAAAACAGCAGTCTTGTCTTCTTTATCTGGCCCAGACTAAAGCAACAAAATGCACAACAAAACCTTCCTTTGGCTTACAAGAAGGGCTTGGTTGTTCTGTCGCCTCAGGATTGCCTTGGAAATACAAGAGCACAAACAGTGTTAGGGGAGATTATACAACTGAACAGAGCTGTAACGTAACAGAAACGTGTTCACTGTCATTGAATGCATTGAAGGAAAAATCTCCAGATATTAAAAGACAATTATTGGAAGGTTAATTATTGGAGTCAAGACGAACTTAAAAAAAGATGTTGCGTTTCCTCTATTCATTGTTGTTCTTGAATCCCAAGGCTTCTTGATGGGACAGGAAAGTTGTCCCCACATGATTTTCTGTCTTTATGTTAGAGAATTTGCATTGACATGTTTGCCCCTTCTCCTTCTAGCCACTGAAATGTACTTAGCACTAAACGGAGCCTGTTCCTGCAGAAAAGGACTGCCACCCCATCCTGAATAACTGGTTGTTTGAATAATGTCTGTGATGCACTAAATAATCATAAGGCCTCCCTCATGCTGTGATGTGCTGAAGTGATACAGTTTAGTGTTGTAAATTGATATAACTCTGGGATTAGAAACAGAAAAAATGTGTTAGACAAATAAAGAGAATACCCTGACTGCATTAGTGGAGACAGAATGCTTTGTAGAGTCATTCTTTCTGGGCAGTCCTGTCAAGGCTTTCCAAAATTCTGGGAGTTACTTACTCAGTGTGTCCTTTGTCCGAAATAATGTTGGGTGGGTACAGCGCCTGAGTGGGGAGATGAAGCCGGGAAAGTGTGCATTTGCATGCCAGTGCTGTCACCATCGCCCTATCCCTGTGCGGTTTCTCCTGTCGTGGAATGCGGCATGGTCGTTGTGAGCTGAGCCTCGTCTATCGGCTGCGCTGGTTAAGGCCGCGTTCCGCTGCTGGCCCCGGCTGTCTCGCTGCCTTCGGGATCGCGGGCCGGGCCGAGCGGCAGCGCGGGCTGCGGGCGGCGGCGGCTGCAGTCCCAGCGCGAACCGCTGG
>NW_005055221.1:15428-16923 GCF_000277835.1 Geospiza fortis
GAGGAGGAACAGGATTTCTCTGGTGTCCCTGTCAGCACAGATGACATGTCCCCAGACAATGCTGGCACTCTCTCTGCAGGGCAGTTCAATGCTCTTTCCTTCAACTAGCTGGGGTCTGCACAGACTGAGGCTTCATGGCTCTTGGGAGCAGGGGACCCATGCCACAGGGTGTGGCCACGGTTCCTCATTTGTATTTTTAATTGGTTTAACCAACTTCCTGTGAATTCTCTTGAAAATATATGTCTGCCACTTCACAAAGTAACAAAGGAAATATAAGAAGACGAGGTGCTCTCACTTTTTTTTTAATGTGTTTCACCTTTGCTACTCTCTTATCCTACAGGCTTTATGTATGTGGTTAAACTCAATCTATGATCTGCTTTCTCTTGTTGGCTGAGAAGACAGAGCATCTTTTTATTCTGATCTTCAAGACAATATCACTGTTGCCAAATGAATCATATCCTCACTGAAATAGAAAAAGTGTTTTTCCCACCTCTGGAAAGCAAGGACGTGTGAGTACTAATATCATGTGAGCACTAGGCCCTTTCTTCGCTGGATTTTGGATGTCTCTGTCTGAGATGCAAGCTCTGTGTGCTTTGCTTTCTTGTCACTATGTTTGGCCTTGCAGATATTGAATATCTGCAGATGCTTCAGTAGTGTTTCCTGATGAAGCAGGGAGTTACTCCCAAACAGTCATTGCGGCACAGGCAATGCCAGCCAAGCAGGGAAGAGAGTGATTTGGACCTTGTGAAAACAGCAGTCTCATCTCCCTTATCTAGCTTAGAGTAGAGCAGCAAAAGGCAAACAAAAGTCTTCCTTTGGTTTACGAGAAGGGCTTGGGTGTTCTGTCACCTCAGGATTGCCTCGGAAATACAGGAGCACAAACAGTGTTAGAGTAGACTGTAACTGAACAGAGCTGTAACATGTAAGAGAAACATGTTCATTGTCATTGAATGCATTAAAGGAAAATTCCACAAATATGAAAAGACAATTATTGGAAGGTAGAGTCAAGAAGAACTTGAAAAAAGATGTTGAGATTGCTCTGTTCATTGTTGTTCCTGAATCCCAAGGCTTCTTGATGGGACTGGAAAGTTGTCCCTACATGATTTTCTGTGTTTGTCTTAGAGCATTTGCATTCCCATGTTTGCCCCTTCTCCTTCTAGCCACTGAAATGTACTGAACACTGTAGTGAGCCTGTTCCTCTAGAGAAGGACTGCCACCCCATCTAGAATACCTGGTTTTTTGAATGAAGTCTGTGATGCATGAAACAATCAGAAAGACTCCCTCACGCTGTATTCTGATGAAGTCAGAGAGATTAACATTGTAAAGTGATATACGTCTGGGTTTAACAATTAAAAAAATGTGTAGGACTGAAAGAAAGAGGAGGTCCTAACTCCTTCTATGAAAACAGAAGTCCTTTCGACATGGGCTTACCTGGAAAACTCCTTCAAAGGCTTCCCCAAATTCTGCGAGTCTTTTCTCACTATGTCCCTTGACT
>NW_005055222.1:0-524 GCF_000277835.1 Geospiza fortis
CACCTGTGTCTGTGCAAGGGGTCAGTGACAAGTGGGGTTTGCACACCTGGGCATGGAAGGTGGGGTTTGCACACTCGTGTGAGGAGGGGCGGTTTGCACACCTGTGTGAGCAGGGAGAGATTGCACACCTGTGTGAGCAGGGAGGGGTTGCACACCTGTGCACACGTGGTCTGTGACAGGTGTGATTTGCACACCTGGGTGAGCAGGGACGGTTTGCACACCTGTGCGCATGAGTTTGTGGCAGGTGTGATTTGCACACCTGTGTGAGCAGGGATGAGTTGCACGCCTGTGTGAGCACATGTGGGATTTGTGACAGGTGTGATTTGCACACTCGTGTGAGCAGGGACGGTTTGCACACCTGTGTGAGCAGGGAGGGGTTGCACACCTGTGCGTGTGCAGAGGGTTGATGATAAGCGGGGTTTGCACACCTGTGTGTGGTGGGCAGGGTTTGCACACCTGAGTGTGGCGGGCGGGGTTTGCACACCTGTGCTCGCACACCTGTGTGGGCGGGGCTGAGACCCTCA
>NW_005055222.1:2202-10949 GCF_000277835.1 Geospiza fortis
GGGGGGCAGCGCCTCGGGCACCCCCTGCCCGGCCGCCTGCACCTGCAGCAACCAGGCCAGCCGGGTGATCTGCACCAGGAGGGAGCTGCTGGAGGTGCCGCAGAGCATCTCGGTGAACACGCGCTACCTGAACCTGCAGGAGAACCACATCCAGGTGCGGAAAGGGTTAACTCCCGAAAAAAATTTCGGAATATTTTTTAATATTTTAATTTTTGAAATGTTTTCGGAACGAATTCCCTGGGACGTACTGGGGAGGAAAGGGTTAATGTCTAAAAAAATAGTTTGAATATTTGGGGTGTTCTTGGGACGTGGCAGGGAAAGGGTTAATGTCTAAAACGATTTGTAATATTTTTTAGCAATTTTAATGTTCTTTATTATTTTTACTATTTTTAATATTTTACATAGTTTACATATTTTAAATATGCTAAATATTCTAAATATTCTTAATGTTTAAATATTTTTACAGTTTTTGCTTTTAAAGCATTCTCGATATTTTTAATATTTTTGTATTTTTACTATTTTGAAAATGTTAAAATATTTTCAATATTTTCGTATTTAATATTCTTAATATTTTAATATTTTTAATATCTTTGTATTTCTGTATTTTAAAAATTTTTCACATTTCTAATATTTTGATTTTTTTAAAATATTTTGGTATTTTAAACATTTTCAACATTCTAATGTTTTTCTTTTACTATTTTGACACGAAGGAAGGAAAGACAGGGAGGAAAGGGTTAATTTTAAAAAAGATTTGTCATATTTTTTTGTATTTTTATAGTCCTAATATTTTAATAATTTTTATTTTTAAAATTGTGTTTTTAATATTTTAAATATTTCAATATTGTAATATTTTTAAAATTCCTAATATCTCAATAATTTTATTTTCAACATATTTTTGTATCATTGATATTTTATTGTTTTTAACATTTTTCTTATTTCTTAATGTCTTCATTTTAAAATCTCCCAATTTTAAAATTTTTCAATCTCTAAAATTTTTGTATTTTGAATATTTTAAATGTTAAATACTTTTTTAAGTGTTTCTATTTAAATTTTTTAATTCATTAAATTTATTGTTAGAATTTTTAATTGAAATATTTCAATAATTTCAATGCGCGAGCTGCCGGAGGTGCGGAACCACATCCAGGTGCAGAAAGGGTTAATTCCGGAAAAATATTCGGATTTTTTTTTAATATTTTTATTGTTCTTGGGATGCAGCGGGGAAAAGGGTTAATTTCAGAAAATATTTGTAATGTTTTAATATTTTTAGAAATTAAAATTCTAATATTTTAATATTTTTTACTTTTAAAATTGTACTTTTGGTATTTTAAATATTTCAATATTGTGATATTTTTAACATTTCTAACATCTCAATAGTTTTATTTTTAAAATATTTTTGTGTTTTTGATATTTTAATATTTTTAACGTTTTTCTTATTTCTTAATGTCTTCATTTTAAAATCTCCTAATTTAAAAGTCTTTAAATCTCTAAAATTTTTGTATTTTAAATATTTTAAATGTTAAATACTTTTTTAAGTGTTTCTATTTAATGTTTTTAATTCATTAAATTTATTTTTAGAATTTTTAATTGAAATATTTCAATAATTTCAATGCGCGAGCTGCCGGAGGTGCCGCAGCTCTACCCGAACCTGCAGGAGAACCACATCCGGGTGGGACACGGCGGGGGGAGGGTTAATTTCAGAAAATATTTGGAATTTTTGAATATTTTGAATATTTTTAGAGAAAGTTTGCTGGGACACACCGGGGGGGAAAAGGGTTAATTCTATAAGATAATTGTAATTTAAAAAATAATTTAATATTTTAAATTTTTTTTTGTATTTTTAGTATTGTAATATTTTTGTACGTTTCAAACTTATCTTTAATTTTTTGTCTTAAAATATTTTTGTTATTTTAATAGTTTAATATTTCTGTGTTTTCGTATGTTCGTATTTTAGCATTCTAATATTAGTGAAATTTAGTATTTTGCTGTTTTTAATATTTTAATTTTTTGTATTTTAGTGGTTTAATTTTCTTTGTACTTTTGTATTTTTAGTATTTGTATACTTTGCTATTTATTTTACTATTTGTGTAATTTATTATTTTAGTACTTTAATATTTTGATATTTGTGTGATTTATTATTTTAGCATTTTTACTGCTTTTACTATTTTCAACATTTTTGTATTTTTGTGTTTCAATATTTATTTTAATATTTTAACATTTGCGTGACGTCGTATTTTAGTATTTTAATTTTCTTGTATTTTTGTGTATTTCGTAATTTAATATTTTAGTACTTTTGTACTTTAGCATTTTAATATTTTAGTATTTCAATATTTCTATAATTCAGTATTTTTAAATTCAAGTCCAAATTAAAGCATTAAAGTCTGCGATAAAGTCAGTGCCGAAGTATTAATTACAGTATGTGCTAAGGCATTAAAATCCGCGCTAAAATATTAAAGTCCATCCTAAAATCCAGGCTGAGTATTAAAGTCCATGTTAAAGTATTGAAGTCCGTGCTAAAGTATTAAAATCCGTGCTAAAGTATTAATTCATGCCTGGCCTAAAGAATTAAAACCTGTGCTAAAGTCTGTCCTAAATAATTAAATCCATGCTAAAGTATTAAATTCCATGCTGAAGTATCAAAGGCTGTGCTAAAGTCCATGCTAAGGTATTAAAGTCTGTGCTAAAGTATTAAAGTCCTCACTAAGATATTAAAATTTGTGCTAAAGTATTAAAGTCCATGCTAAGATATTAAGTTTGTGCTAAACTGTGCTAAAATATTAAATCCACGCTAAAGTATTAAAGTCCGTGCTAAAGTATTAAAGTCTGTGCTAAACTCTGTGCTAAAATATTCAAGTTTGTGCTAAAGTATTAAATCCATGCTAAAACATTAAATTCTGTGCTGCAGTATCAAAGTCCATGCCGAGGTATTAAAGTCCGTGCTAAAGTATTAAAGTCCTCACTGAGATATTAAAATTTGTGCTAAAGTATTAAAGACCACACTAAGATATTAAAGTCCATGCTAAAGTATTAAAGTCCACACTAAGATATTAAAATTTGTGCTAAAATATTAAATCTGTGCTAAAATATTAAATCTGTGCTAAACTCCGTGCTAAAATATTAAAGTTTGTGCTAAAGTATTAAATCCGTGCTAAAACATTAAAGTCTGTGCTAAAGTCTGTGCTAAGGTATTAAAGTCTGTGCCAAACTCTGTGCTAAAATATTAACGTCCATGCTAAAGTATCCATGCTAAAGTATCCATGCTAAAGTATCCATGCTAAAGTCCGTGCTAAGATATTAAAGTCTGCCCTAAAGTATCAGAGTCCATACTAAAGTACCAAAGTCTGTGCTAAAGTCCGTGCTAAGGTATTAAAATCCGTGCTAAAGTATTAAAAGTCTGTGCTAAAGTATTGATTCATGCCTGGCCTAAAGAATTAAAACCTGTGCCAAAGTATTACATTTCCTGCTAAAGTATTAAATCTGTGCTAAAGTATTAAAGTCTGTGCTAAAGTATTAATTCATGCCTGGCCTAAAGTATTAAAACCTGTGCCAAAGTATTACATTTCCTGCTAAAGTATTAAATCTGTGCTAAAGTATTAAAGTCTGTGCTAAAGTATTAATTCATGCCTGGCCTAAAGTATTAAAACCTGTGCCAAAGTATTACATTTCCTGCTAAAGTATTAAATCTGTGCTAAAGTATTAAAGTCTGTGCTAAAGTATTAATTCATGCCTGGCCTAAAGTATTAAAACCTGTGCCAAAGTATTACATTTCCTGCTAAAGTATTAAATCTGTGCTAAACTCTGCGCTAAAGCATTAAAGTCGGCGCTAAAAGTATATGAGAGTCCATGCTAAGGTATTAAATCTCTGCTGAAGTATTAAAGCCTGTGCTAAAGTCCGTTCTAAAGTGTTAAAGTCCGTGCTAAATGCTCTGGTGAAGTATTAAGGTCTATGCTAAAGTATTAAAGTTCCTGCTAAAGATTAAAATCCACGCTAAGACATTAAAGTCTGCCCCAAACTCTGTGCTAAAATATTAAAGTCTGTGCTAAAGTGTTCAAGTCTGTGCTAAAGTATTAAATTCTGTGCTAAAGTATGAGTCCGTGCTAAAGTATTAAAGTCTGCGCTGAAGTATTAATGTCCATGCTAAAGTATTAACGTCCACATTGAAGTATTAAACACTGTGCTAAACTATTAAATCTGTGCTGAAGTATTAAAATCCGTGCTGAACTATGTACCAAAATATTAAAGTCTGTGCTAAAGTATTAAAGTCTGTCCTAAAATCAGTGTAAAGTATTAGAGTCCGTGCTAAAGTATTAGAGTCTGTGCTAAACTGTGTACTAAAATACTAAAGTCCATGCTAAAGTATTAAATCCGTGCTAAAGTATTAAATCTGTGCTGAAGTATTGAAGTCTGTGCTTAAGTCCATGTGAAAGTTTTAAAGTCCCTGCCAAAGTGTTTGAGTCCGTGCTGAAGTGTTCAAGTCCGTCCTAAAGTCCGTGCTAAAGTATTAAAGTCCGTGCTAAACTCTGGGGTAAAATATTAAAGTCCAGGCTAAAGTATTAAAGCCTGTGCTAAAGTATTAAACTCTGTACTAAAATATTAAAGTCCAGGCTAAAGCATTAAATCTGAAGTATTAAAGGTCGTGCTAAAGCCCGTGCTAAAGTATTAAAGTCCGTGCTAAACTCTGTGCTAAAGTATTAAAGTATTAAAGAATCAAAGTCCGTGGTGAAGTATTAAAGTCCATGCTAGAGTATTAAAGTCTGTGCTAGGATATTAAACTCTGTGCTAAACTCTGTGCTAAAATATTAAACTATTAAATAATCAAAGTCCGTGCCGAAGTATTAGATTCCATGCTAGAGTATTAAATCTGCACCAAAGCATTAAATTCCATGCTAGAGCATCAAATCCATGCTGAAGTATTAAAGTGTGTGCAGAAGTGCCAAAGTCCACGCTGAGGTATTAAAGTACGTGCTGAAGTATTAAAGTCCACGCTAAAGTATCAAAATCTGTGCTAAAACCCGTGCTAAAATATTAAAGTCCGTGCTAAACTCTGTGTTAAAATATTAAAGTATTAAAGAATCAAAGCCATGCTGAAGTATTAAAGTCCATGCTAGAGTATTAAAGTCTGTGCTAAACTGTGTTAAAATATTAAAGTATTAAAGAATCAAAGTCCATGCTGAAGTATTAAAGTCCGTGCTAGAGCATTAAATCTGTGCCAAAGCATTAAATTCCATGCTAGAGCATCAAATCCACGCTGAAGTATTAAAGTGTGTGTGAAAGCGCCAAAGTGCACGCTGAGGTATTAAAGTCCGCGCTAAAGTATTAAAGTCCGCGCTAAACTATTAAAGTCCATGCTAAAGTATCAAAATCTGTGCTAAAGCCCGTGCTAAAGTATTAAAGTCCGTGCTAAACTCTGGGCTAAAATATTAAAGTCCAGGCTAAAGTATTAAATCTGAAGTATTAAAGGTCGTGCTAAAGCCCGTGCTAAAGTATTAAAGTCCGTGCTAAACTCTGTGCTAAAGTATTAAAGTATTAAAGAATCAAAGTCCGTGGTGAAGTATTAAAGTCCATGCTAGAGTATTAAAGTCTGTGCTAGGGTATTAAAGTCTGTGCTAAACTCTGTGTTAAAATATTAAAGTAATAAACAATCAAAGTCCATGCTGACGTATTAACGTCCATGCTAGAGTATTAAATCTGTGCCGAAGCATTAAATTCCATGCTAGAGTATCAAAGTTCCTGCTAAAGTGTTAAAGTCTGTGCTGGAGTATTAAAATGTGTGCTAAAGTCCACATGAATAAATGATTTATCATTAATTTTTATTACTAATATTGTGGAAACTTCTCCGCAACAAAAAACACTTCTCCTTAATTATGATTAATTATAATTGCCAAACCAGCCAACCTTTGGTTCTCCTTAATTATAATTACAAAACCAACCAAATTTTGGGGTTCTCCTTAATTATAATTACAAAATGAGCCAATCTTTGGTGGTTCTACTTAATTACAATTACCAAAGCAACCAATCTTTAGTGCCAACCAACCTTTGGTGCTTCTCCCTAATTATAATTCTGAAACAAGCCAATCTTTGGTTGTCCTTAATTATAATTAGCAAACCAATCAATCTTCATTGCTTCTCCCTAATTACAATTACCAAACCAACCAACTTTTGGTTCTTCTCCTTAATTAAAATTACAAAACCAACCAATCATTGGTGCCAACCAACCTTCGCTGGTTCTCCTTAATTAAAATTACAAAACCGACCAATCTTTGGTTCTTCTTAATTATAATTACCAAACCAACCAATCTTTGGTGTTTCTCCTTAATTAAAATTACCAAACCAATCAACTTTTGGTTCTCCATAAATAAAATTACCAAACCAACTAATCTTTGGTGTTTCTCCTTAATTAAAATTACCAAACCTACCAATCTTTGGTACTCCTTAATTATAATTATGAAATGAGCCAATCTTTGGTTCTCCTTAATTATAATTGCCAAACCAACCACTCTTGGCTGCCTCTCCTTAATTATAATTACCAAACCAATCAATCTTCATTGCTTCTCCCTAATTACAATTACCAAACCAACCAATCCTTGCTGCTTCTCCTTAATTAAAATTACGAAACCAACCAATCTTTGGCGGTTCCCTTTTATTACAATTACCGAACCAACCAACCTTTGATTATTGTTCTTAATTAAAATTACCAAACCAACCAAACTTTGGTGGTTCTCCTTAATTAAAATTACGAAACAAGCCAATCCTCACTGCTTCTCCCTAATTCCAATTACCAACCCAACCAAATTTTGGTTCTCCTTAATTAAAATTACAAAACGAGCCAATCCTCGCTGCTTCTCCCTAATTACAATTACCAACCCAACCAACCTTTTTTTCTCCTTAATTAAAATTACGAAACGAGCCAATCCTCGGTTCTTCTCCCTAATCCCAATTACCAACCCAACCAACCTTTGGTTCTCCTTAATTAAAATTACGAAACGAGCCAATCCTCACTGCTTCTCCCCAATCCCAATTACCAACCCAACTAATTCCCTGCCCCCCGCAGGTGATCCGCACCGACACCTTCAAGCACCTTCGCCACCTGGAGATCCTCCAGCTCAGCCGCAACCTGGTGCGCAAGGTGGAGGTGGGCGCCTTCAACGGGCTGCCCAACCTCAACACGCTGGAGCTCTTCGACAACCGCCTGACCACGGTGCCCACGCAGGCCTTCGAGTACCTGTCCAAGCTCCGCGAGCTCTGGCTGAGGAACAACCCCATCGAGAGCATCCCCAGCTACGCCTTCAACCGCGTGCCCTCGCTGCGCCGCCTCGACCTGGGCGAGCTCAAGCGCCTCGAGTACATCTCCGAGGCCGCCTTCGAGGGCTTGGTCAACCTGCGCTACCTCAACCTGGGCATGTGTTGTCTTGTTTGTCAAGGGTTCCGTTATCGTTGTAGTTTGCAAGGATTCCGCGTCGCCAGGGCTTCTCCCAGTTTGGCAAACGCCAACAGCTGTGATTGATGTGTTTTGCCAACGGTTTAGTGCTCAAATCTGGTTTCCCCAAACCCACGGGGTTATAGGGTCAAATCCGATTTCCCCGAATCCACGGGGCAATAGAGTTTACTCCCGAATCCACGGATCATCCCGAATCCATGGGGCAATAGAGTTTAGTCCCAAATCCACGGATCATCCCGAATCCATGGGGCAATAGAGTTTAGTCCCAAATCCACGGATCATCCCAAATCCACGGGGCAATAGAGTTTAGTCCCAAATCCTTTTCCTCCCGAATCACGTCGGGGTCACCATTTGTTGTCTGATCTGTCAAGAGTTCCGTTATCGTTGTAGTTTGCAAGGATTCCGTGTCGCCAGAGCTTCTCCCAGTTTACAAAGCATTTATCTTCAAGGTCTTTTACACTCGTGTTTAACAAACGCCAGCAGCTGTGATTGATGTGTTTTGCCAATAGTTTAGTGCTCAAATCCGGTTTCCCCGAATCCACGGGGTTATGTGGTGAAATCCGGTTTCACCAAATCCATGGGGCAATAGAGTTTAGCCCCAAATCCATGGATCATCCCGAATCCATGGGGCAATAGAGTTTAGTCCCGAATCCACGGGTCATCCCGAATCCACGGGGCAATATGGTTTAGTCCCGAATCCACGGGTCATCCCGAATCCACGGGGCAATAGAGTTTAGTCCCGAATCCACGGATCATCCCGAATTCATGGGCCAATAGAATTTAGTCCCGAATCCATGGGGCAATAGAATTTAGTCCCAAATCCACGGGGCAATAGAATTCAGTCCCGAATCCTTTTTCTCCCAGATCACGTTGGGATAACCATTGGTTATCTCATCTATCAAGAGTTCTATGATCATTACAGCGCAAGGATTATCTCCAGGGGATAAGATTGCGTTCTACAGCACTTTCATTTTCCCATCCCGTTTCCTTCTACAGGCATGTGCAACCTCAAGGAGATCCCCAACCTGACGGCGCTGGTGAGGCTGGAGGAGCTGGAGCTGTCGGGGAATCGCCTGGGCCGGGTGAGGCCGGGCTCCTTCCAAGGCCTGGGCAGCCTGAGGAAGCTGTGGCTGATGCACGCGCGGGTGGCGGCGGTGGAGCGCAACGCCTTCGACGACCTGAAGGCCCTGGAGGAGCTGAACCTGGCCCACAATGACCTGGCCTCGCTGCCCCACGACCTCTTCGCGCCGCTGCACCGGCTGGAGCGCGTGCACCTGCACCACAACCCCTGGCGCTGCGACTGCGACGTGC
>NW_005055222.1:12037-14192 GCF_000277835.1 Geospiza fortis
AAAAAAAGAAAATTAATTTTGGGGGGAGAAAAGGGAAAAAAAAATCCTAAAACAAGTGGGGGAGACTCTTGGGGGATGGAATGGGGGAGGTGGTGAGGGAATGGGGGGAAAACCCCAAAAATGGGGGGGAAAGTCCTAAAAAAAAGTGTGGAAAAACTGGTGGAAAGGAGAGGGGGAAAAGCCCAAAAATGTGCGGGGAAACTCCTAAAAAAATGAGGGGGAGATGCTGGAAAAAATGTGGGGGAGACTCCTAAAAATGTGGAGGAAAATCCCCAAAAATGGGGCAAAAAGTCCTAAAAAGTGTGTGGGAAAAAAGGGGGGAAAACCCCCAAAATATTGGGGGGAACCCCTAAAAAATGGGGGGGAGACTTTGGAGGAATTGAGGGATGGAGCTGGAGGATTGGGGAGAAACTTCTGGAAAATTCTTTTTTAAAAAGTGGGGGGAAATGTGCCAAAAAAATGTGGGGAAGATGGTGAGAAAATGGGGGGAAACCCCCAAAAATGTGGGGGAAATTCCTAAAAATTTTGGGGGAAAACTGCTGGAAATGAGGGGGGAAAAAACCCCAAAATGTGGGGGGAAAAACCCCAAAAATGTGGGGGAAAAAACCCCAAAAATGTGGGGGAAAAAACCCCAAAAATGTGGGGAAAAAAACCCCAAAAATGTGGGGGAAAAACCCCAAAATGTGGTGGGGAAACCCCTAAAAATGTGGGGGAAATTCCAAAAAAATTGGGGGAGATGCTGAAAAAAGTAGGAGGGACTTGGAAAGGTGGAGGGAAAAAAAAACCCTGAAAAATTTGGGGGAGATTCCTAAAAAGGGGAAGGAAAATCCCCCCAAAATGTGGAGGAAAATACTCAGAAAATGTGGGAGAAACTCCTAAAAATGGGGAAGGAAATTCCTAAAAATATGGGGAAGAAACTCCTGAAAAATTGGAAGAAACTCCTAAAAAATGTGGAGGAAAATCCTAAAAAAATATCAAGGAACACCTCCAGAAAATGTGGGAGAAACTCCTAAAAAATTGAGGGAAAACCCCAAAAAATGTGGGGGAAAAGGTCCCCAAAAAATGGGAAAGATGAGGAAAAAATGGGGGAAAAAACTCCTGGAAAAGAGGGGGAAAAAACCCCAAAAATGTGGGGGGAAAACCCCTAAAAAATGTGGGAAAAGCCCTAAAAATGTAGAGTAAAAAAACCTAAGAAATGGGGAAAACTCCTGAAAAATGTGGGGGAGACGGGTGGGAAAACTATGGAGGAAAACTTAAAAAGTATGAGGGGAACCCCAAAAAATTGAGGGGAAAATCCCCAAAAATTGTGATGGAGACCACAAAATTGTGGAGAAAAATCGCCAAAAAATTTTGGGGAAACCCTAAAAAGAGTGGAGAAAAATCCCCCAGAAATTGTGATGGAAACCCCAAAATTTTGGACAAAAATCCCCCAAAAATTGTGAAGGAAACCCCAAAGAAAGTGGAGAAAAATCCCCCAAAAATTGTGAAGGAAACCCCCCAAAAATATGAGAAAAATCCCCCAAAAATTGTGAAGGAAACCCCCCAAAAATATGGAAAAAAATCCCCCAAAAATGTGAAGGAAACCCCAAAATTTTGGAGAAAAATCCCCCAAAAATTGTGATGGAAACCCCCAAATTGTGGAGAAAAATCCCCCAAAAATTGTGATGGAAACCCCAAAATTGTGGAGAAAAATCCCCCAAAATTTTGGGGAAACCCTAAAAAAAGTGGAGAAAAATCCCCCAGAAATTGTGATGGAAACCCCAAAATTTTGGACAAAAATCCCCCAAAAATTGTGAAGGAAACCCCAAAGAAAGTGGAGAAAAATCCCCCCAAAAATTGTGAAGGAAACCCTAAAAAATGGGGAAAAAACCCCCAAAAATGGGAAAAACCCTAAAAAATTTGTGGAAAAACCTTAAAATTGTGGTGGAACCGCCCCAAAAAATTTCGGGGAACCCCCAAAAAATTAACGGGACCCCCCTGGACCTGCGGACCTGAAGGAAACCCCCAAAAAATTGGGGACCCCCCACCCTAAATTGCTGTTGGATGAGACGGAAAACCCCAAAAATGGGGGGGAAACCCCCCCAAAAATTGGGGGAGACCCCCCCAAATCTCGAACTTTGGACTTGGAGATGAAGACTCCCAAAAATGGGGGGGG
>NW_005055222.1:15833-16906 GCF_000277835.1 Geospiza fortis
TCCCAAAATTCGGACCCAAAAATCCCAAAAATTGGACTCAAAATTCCCAAAAATTCGACCCCAAAAATCTCAAAAATTGGACCCAAACCCCCAATATTTGGACCCAAAAATCCCAAAATTTGGACCCAAAAATCCCAAAAATTGGACCCCAAAATCTCAAAAATTGGACCCAAAATTGGATTCCAAAAATCCCAAAATTGGACCCAAAACCCCCAAAATTTGGACGCAAAATTCGGACCCAAAAATCCCAAAATTGGACCCAATAATCCCAAAATTTGGACCCGAAAAATTGGATCCAAAACCCTCAAAAACTGGACCCAAAAATCCCAAAATTTGGACCCAAAAATCTCAAAAAATTGGACCCCAAACCCTCAAAAACTGGACCCCCAAAATCCTCAAATTTCGACCCCAAACCCCCCAAAACTGGGCCCAAAATCCAAAAATTTCGACCCCAAACCCCCAAAAATTGGACCCAAAAATCCTCAAATTCGGACCCAAAAATCTCAAAATTTAGACCCAAAAATCCCCAAAATTTGACCCCAAAATCTCAAAAATTGGACCTAAAACCCCCAAAATTTGGACGCAAAATTCCCAAAATTTGGACCCCAAAATCTCAAAAATTGGATCCAAAACCTCCAAAATTTGGACCCAAAAATCCCAAAAATTGGACCCAAAAATCCCAAAATTTGGACCCCAAAAATCCTAAAATTTCGACCCCAAACCACCAAAAATTGGACCCAAAATTCCCAAAATTTGGACCCAAAATTCGGACCCAAAAATTGGATCCAAAACCCCCAATATTTGGACCCAAAAATCCCAAAATTTGGACCCAAAAATCCCAAAAATTGGATCCGAAATCCCCAAAACTTGGACCCAAAAATTCGGACCCAAAAATCCCAAAAATTGGACCCAAAATGCCAAACATTGGACCCAAAATCCCCAAAATTTGGACCCAAAACCTCCAAAATTTGGACCCCAAAAATCCCAAAATTTGGACCCAAAAATCTCAAAAAATTGGACCCCAAACCCTCAAAAACTGGACCCCCAAAATCCTCAAATTTCGACCCCAAACC
>NW_005055223.1:0-753 GCF_000277835.1 Geospiza fortis
GAACGGCACCGAACGGAACCGAACGGAGACGAGGAGGAGGCGGCGGAACCGGGATGGAGAGGGGGGAGAAGGAGCCTCGTGCCCCATAAAAAGGGGGATCCGTGCCCCATGTGCCCCATAGAAAGGGGGATCCGTGCCCCATAGAGAGGAGGGTCAATATCCCCTGGAAAGGGGAATCCGTGCCCCATAGAAAGGGGACTTTGTGTGCCCCATAGAGAGGGGGCTTTGTGCCCCATGTGCCCCATGGGGAGGGGGCTTCATGCCCCATGGAAAGGGGGCTCGGTGTCCCATGGGGAGGGGGGTCAGTGCCCCACAGAAAGCGGGTTCAGTGCCCCATGGCGAGGGGGATCTGTGCCCCACGGAAAGGGGGCTTCGTGCCCCATAGAGAGAGGGGTCAGTGCCCCATAGAAAGGGGATCTGTGCTGCATGTGCCCCATGGCGAGGGGATCAGTGCCCTACGTGCCCCACAGAAAGGCGGCTTCATGCCCCACGGCACAAGGACTGTGTGCCCCACAGAAAGTGGGTTCCCTGCCCCATAGAAAGCGGGTTCAGTGTCCCATGGCACAGGGACTGTGTGCCCCACTGAAAGGAGGTCCAGTGCCCCATGGCAAGGGGGTGTGGTGCCCCACGGCACAGGGTCTGTGCGCCCCACAGCAAGCGAGCTCCCTGCCCCATGGCACACCCCACATCGAGCACCTCCCGTGCCCCACAGCCGGGACACCCCACGTCGATCCCCGTGTGTGCCCCATAGCC
>NW_005055223.1:2818-3991 GCF_000277835.1 Geospiza fortis
AGGGTGGGGGTGACCCCGACACTGGCACAGCACTGCATGGCAGTGACACGGGTGTCACCAGCACGGCACGGCACGGCAGTGACACGGGTGTCACCAGCACGGCATGGCACCGCATGGCAGTGACACGGGTGACACTGGCACAGAGCAGGGCACAGCATGGCACTGCCACAGGTGACACCACCATGGAACGGGGCACAGACCCCTCAAATACGGCTCCAGGGGTCCCCAATACGACTTGAAGTGTCCCCAATATGAGTCAGTGGTCCCCAATATGGGTCAGGGGTCCCCTCTATGGGTCAGGGCGTCCCGATGTGGGTGGGTGAGGAGTCCCAATATGGCTCGGGGGGTCCCCAATATGGCTTGATGTGTCCCCAAATATAGGTTGTGGTCCCCAATATGAGTCGGGGGTCCTCAGTATGAGTTGGGGGTCCCCATATGGCTCAAAGTGTCCCAAATATGGGCCAGGGATCCCCAATATGGGTCAGTGGTCCCCAGTATGACTCAGGGGTCCCCAGTATGACTTGAAGTGTCCCCAGTATGGGTTGGGGGGCCCCAATATGGCTCCATGTGTCCCCAATATGAGTCGGGGGTCCTGATATGGGTCAGGGGTCCCTAATAGGAGTCAGGGGTCCCCAGTACGGGTGATTGGGTCCCGATATGAGTCGGTGGTCCCCAATATGAGTCGGGGGTCCCCAGTACAGGTTGGTGGTCCCCAATATGAGTCGGGGGTCCCAAAATATGTCGAGGATCCCCAATATGGCTCGGAGTGTCCCCAATATGAGTTGGTGGTCTCAGTATAAGTCAGTGGTCCCCAATACAGGTTGGGGGTCCCCACTATGACTAAAAGTGTCCCCAGTATAGGTTGGGGGGGTCCTAATATGAGTCGGTGGTCCCCAAAATGAGTCAGTGGTCCCCAATATGAGTCGGGGGTCCCCAATATGGCTCAAAGCGCGCCCAATATGGGTCAGGGGTCCCCAGTATGGGTCAGGGGTCCCCAATATGAGCCAGGGCATCCCCAGTATGAGTCAGGAGGTCCCGATATGGCTCGGGGGGGTCCCCAATATGACTCGGGTGTCCCCAAAATGAGTCGAGGGTCCCCAGTATAGGTTGGTGGTCCCCAATACGAGTCGGGGGTCCCAGTGTGACTCGAGGGTCCCCCCCTGCTCTCTCCCC
>NW_005055223.1:4734-5843 GCF_000277835.1 Geospiza fortis
GGAGGAGGGATGGTCGGGAAATGGGGCGTGGCCTACGGGATGAGCGGAGCCACGCCCCCCGTCAGCGCTTGGGGACATCTGGGGACACCCCAGCCACACCAGGGGGTCTCACAGTTTCCCAGCCTGGGACAGGAGCAGATTTGGGGTCAAATCCGGGAGATTTGGGGTTCAGCCAGGCAATGACACCCTCCCCCCCATTTTTTTCTCTTTTCCCCCATTTTTTTACCCCAAAAGGGTTTTTTTTCCTGTTCCTTTGGGGGTCCTGGGGATCTTGGATGGGAACAGAAAATCCCAAAATCCAGAGCAGGGACAGATCCTGGATCCTGGATGGGAGCAAATCTCAAAATCCCACTGGGATCCCCACAAAACCAGGGACAGATTCCGGATGAGAGCAGATCCCAAAATCCAGGATCTGGGATTCCCAGGAGGGATCCTCACAAGAGCAGGGCCAGATCCTGGATCCTGATGGATGAGAAGAGATCCCAAAATCCAGAACAGGGGCAGATCCTGGATCCTGCCCGAGAACAGATCCCAGAAATCTAGAAAATTACCAGATCCTGGATTCTGGACAAGAGCAGATCCCAAAATCCAGAACAGGGACAGATCCTGGATGAGAACGGATCCCAAAATCCAGGATTTGGGATTCCCAGGAAGGATCCCCACAAGAGCAGGGCCAGATGCTGGGTCCTGCTGGATGGAGGCCGGTGTGGGATCCCCTGTCCCACCGGGGAATCCACTCGGTGAGTTTGGGGTAAAACCACCCCTTTTCGGGTGCTCCCATGCCCCCCCCTACAGCATCCCGATGATTTTGGGATGACCCTCCCTGGGCAGGAATTTCCCAACCCCACAAATCGCCCCCAGGATTTCCCCGAAATGCCCAAGACCCGGCGATCTTCCCCCAAAACCGCTCCTGGGGATTTCCTGGCCTGGCCCCCGGGGGCGGGCGGCGTTTATCGCTGTTTATGGCAGCAATTACGGAAAACTGCGGCGATTAACCCCAAATCCCCCAAAGGCCGCGACGGGCGCGTCCCGCCCGTCTGGAGGCGCAGACCCCCCCGGCGCTGACCGCGTGTGGGAGAGGCCGCTAGGGCCCAACCGGCGGGACCGGG
>NW_005055223.1:5912-7050 GCF_000277835.1 Geospiza fortis
GGCTCTGCCGGCGTGTGGGAGAGGCCGCTAGGCCCCAACCGGAGGCACCGGGACCACCGGAGACACCGGCACTGGGAATACTGGGACAGAGCGCTGGGGCGTCCAGCTCCACACCAGCAGCAGCACTGGCCGGACAAGCCAGGAGAACTGGAGGAACTGGGAGCACTGGGAGCACCGGAGGAACTGGTACTGGGAGCACTGGGAATACTGGGACAGAGTGCTGGGGTGTCCAGCTCCACAGCACTGGGAGCACTGGCCGGACCAGCCCCACACCACGCCAGGAGAACTGGAGGAACCGGGAGCAGCGGCGACACCGGTACCGGAGCACTGGGAGCACCGGAGGCATCGGTACTGGGAGCACTGGGAGCACTGGGACAGAGCACTGGGGTGTCCAGCTCCACACCACCAGCAGCACTGACCGGACAAGCCCCACGCCACGCCAGGACTGGGGACATCAGAAGCATCTGGATCAAGGAGCCACATCCAGCCACGCGCCATGCGGGTGACACCAGAGGTGACACCAGAGGTGACACCAGAGGTGACAATGCCACACCAGAAGTGGCACAGCCTCCCTGTGGAAGCACGAGGACGCTGTGGTGTCCCAGGCCACGCGGTGCTGGTGGCACTGGTGGCACTGGGGTGGCCGTGCCGGATCACTTTGACATGTGGAGGGATTATCTGGGGCTGGCGGCCGCGGTGGCCGTGCTGCTCCGTGAGCCTGCAGGCCTTGGGGACATCTCGGTGACAATGGGGGCTCTGGCTCTGTGGGATGGGCCAGATCCACGTGCCAGGCCAGCTCCACATGTCAGGCCAGCTCCTCCTGTGGGAGCATCTCCATTCGCTGAAACATCTCCATGCGTGGAACCACCTCCGTGCACCGACCCATCTCCATATTCCAGGCTAGCTCCACATGGATCAGCTCCACCTATGGAACCAGCTCCACTTATGAGACCATCTCCACTTATGAGACCATCTCCACCTATGGAACCAGCTCCACCTATGAGACCATCTCCACACGCCAGACCACCTCCACCCGTGATTCCACCTCGCTACACGGAACCACCTCCCCCGGCAGTTCCCCCTGCACGCTCCGAGCCTCTCCCCTGCTCTCTCTGCCAGCACAACGGCGAGTGCCCCC
>NW_005055223.1:7145-7582 GCF_000277835.1 Geospiza fortis
GGCAGGATGTAGGTGAGGAAGGCGGGGAGGATCCCGATCACCGGGCACGTGTGGGAAGGGTGGGGAGCGGGGCGGGAGGTGTGGCAGGCGCTGGGATTATCCCAATTCCCGTGGTTCCTGTTTTATCCAAACCTGGGTTTAGGCAGGGTTGGGATTTCTGGGAGGAATCTTGTGATGGAGCGATGGAGGATGTCACATCCTCGCGGAGGTTTGGGGTACCACAGAGGGTGTGGCACATCCAAAACCTGGGATTCCTGTTTGATCCAAACCTGGGTTTAGGCAGGGCTGGGATTCCCGGGATTCCTGTTTTATCCAAACCTCAATTTATCCCAAATCTTAGGATTCCTATTTGATCCAAACCTGGGTTTAGGCAGGGCTGGGATTCCCGGGATTCCTGTTTTATCCAAACCTGGGTTTATCCCAATTCCTGGCATTCC
>NW_005055223.1:7723-12082 GCF_000277835.1 Geospiza fortis
CATTCCTGCAGGAATCCCACCACGAATTTGGCTTCTCTTCCAGGGACTTCACCAGAAGATGAAATCATGGCTTGGAGCTGGACTGGGACCAGTTTTGGAGCTGGACTGGGACCAGTTTGCCCAGTTTGTGCCACCTCCTGACGCCCTGGCACCTGCAAGATCCAGTCCTGGGTGCTGCCAGCGGGGCCAGCTCTGAGTTTTGGGTTTGGTTTGAGTTTTGAGCTCTGAGTTTTGGGTTTGGTTTGAGTTTGGTTTGAGTTTTGAGCCCTGAGTTTTGGTTAATCCCAAAAGGGCACAGTTCTCCAGGGGTTATCAAATATTTTGGGTTGGATTGTGGAGTTTTGGTTTATCCCAGGCAGGGAAAGGGGTCAGAGCTCCAGGTATTGGAGCTGTTACCAAATATTTTGCGTTGGATTATTGAGTTTTGGTTAATCCCAGACCAGAAAGAGACTGGGAAGGGGTCAGAGCTCCAGGTGTAGGACCTGTTACCAAATATTTTGGGTTGGATTGTTGAGTTTTGGTTAATCTCAGGCTGGGAAAGGGGTCAGAGCTCCAGGGTTTACCAAATATTTTGGGTTGGATTGTGGAGTTTTGGTTAATCTGAGGCCAGAAAGGGACTGGCAAGGGGCTGGTGCTCCAGGGTTCACCAGATATTTTGGGTTGGATTATTGAGTTTTGGTTAATCCCAGGCCAGCAAGGGAGTGGGCAGGGGCTGGTACCCCAGATGTTGAAGCCTTTATCCCATTCCTTAACATTTTGGGTAACTTTGGCTGCTTTTGGTGCCATTTACTCACCCACAACACCACTAACACCCCTCTACTGAGTTGAGCTGAGTTTTGGGTTTGGTTTGAGTTTTGAACTCTGAGTTTTGGGTTTGGTTTGAGTTTGGAGAGCTGAATTTTGGTGAATCCCAAAAGGGGTCGCTGCTCCAGGGGTTACCAGGTGTTTTGGGTTGGATTGTGGAGTTTTGGTTAATCTCAGGTCAGGAAGGGGACAGCGCCCCAGGGATTATCAACCTGCAACCATTCTCCACACGAACTTCGTTTTATTCCACCAATAAATTAGAATTATTTTCGTTATTCCTGTCGTCCCTACCCCTCTTTCCAGCGGCTCCCACCGGGCGCTGCCCTTCGGCCTCGCCGTGGCTTTGGCCTCCTCAGCATCTCCAGCCCTCGTTGGGCACCCATGGCCAGGCGGCTGTGGGGGGACGTGGCCGTCACTCAGGGGGACCTGCACCCCCAAATTCACCGAAATTCGGGCGGGTTTGGGACTTACTTGAGGTCTGAGAGCTCCCGGATCAGCCCCCGGATGACGTCGCTGGCATCCGATGGTTCTGTGGATTTGGAGCTGCCGAGGAAGGAAAAAAAAACCCAAAAAACCCAAATTGGGGTTTTTTCACTCCTCAAATTGGGGATTTCAGGGAAAAAAAATCAGGATTTTGGTGCTGTCTGGGTTCACCCACCTTTGCCAGGGGTTGTCTCCTGTGGGTCTGGTGGGGATCTGGCCTGGGGTGGGCCAGGGCTGCAGGGAAAGAAAGGAGATGGGGAGGGTCCCAGTTTGGGATGGGGAGGGTCCCAGTTTGGGATTGGGGAGGGGTCTCTGGATCCCAGTTTGGAATGGGGAGGGGTCTCTGGATCCCAGTTTGGGACTGGGGAGGGGTCCCTGGATCCCAGTTTGGGTGGGGAAGGGTCCCTAGATCCCAGTTTGGGTGGGGAGGGTCCCAGTTTGGGATGGGGAGGGGTCTCTGGATCCCAGTTTGGAATGGGGAGGGGTCCCAGTTTGGGGCCATCCCAGTTGTACCTTCTCCCCTGGGCTGGTGCCTTCCTGCTGCTCCCGGGGCTCTGAACTTCCCTCAGTGTCCCCGTGGGCCCCACAATGCCCCGGTGCTGCTGGTTCCACCTCGTTCTGTCCCAAAATTCCCAGTCTGGGAGTTTCCCAGTTTGGCTCTGGCTGTTCCTCTCCTTCCCCATCCACCTCCAGAATTCGTGGTTTTGGCGATTCCAGCTGCTCCTCTCCTGTTCCATCCAAAATTCCCATTTTTGGTGTTTCCAGCTGCTCCTCTCCTGCCCCATCTGCCTCGGGAATTCCTGGTTTTGCTGATTCCAGCTCATTCTCTTCCGGTTCATCCAAAATTCCCAGTTTGGGAATTTCCCAGTTTGGCTCTGTCTGCTCCTCTCTTTCCTCTGGAATTCCTGGTTTTGGTAATTCCAGTGGATCTTCTCCTGTTCCACCCAAAATTCCCATTTTTGGTGTTTCCAGCTGCTCCTCTCCTGCCCCATCCGCCTTTGGAATTCCTGGTTTTGGTGATTCCTCTTCTGTTCCATCAAAAATCCCCATTTTCAGTGGTTCCAGCTGCTCCTCTCCCGTTCCATCCAAAATTCCCATTTTTGGTGTTTCCAGCTGCTCCTCTCCTGTTCCACCCAAAATTCCCAGTTTGGGGATTTCCCAGTTTGGCTCCAACTGCTCCTCTCTTTCCTCTTTTGTCTCTGAAATTCCTGGTTTTGGTGTTTCCAGCTGCTTCTCTCCCGTTCCACCCAAAATTCCCATTTTCAGTGACTCCATTTGCTCTTCTCCTGCTCCACCCACCTCCAAAATTCCTGGTTTTGGTAATTCCATCTGCTCCTCTCCTGTTCCACCCAAAATTTCCACTTTCAGTGACTCCATTTGCTCTTCTCCTGCTCCACCCACCTCCAAAATTCCTGGTTTTGGTAATTCCAGTGGATCTTCTCCTGTCCCACCCAAAATTCCCATTTTTGGTGTTTCCAGCTGCTCTTCTCCTGCTCCATCCACCTCCAAAATTCCCATTTTCAGTGGCTTCAGCTCCTCCTCTCCAGCTCTATCCACCTCCAAAATTCCTGGTTTTGGTGTTTCCAGCTGCTCCTCTCCCGTTCCACTCAAATTTCCCATTTTCAGTGGCTCCACCTGCTCTTCTCCTGCCCCATCTACCTTTGGAATTCCTGGTTTTGGTGATTCCAGCTGCTCCTTTCCTGCTCCACCCAAAAATCCCATTTTCAGTGACTCCAGCTTCTCCTCTCCTGCCCCATCCACCTCCGAACCTGCCATTTTTGGCGATTCTCCACAATTCTCTCCTGCCCCATCCAAAATTCCTGGTTTTGGTGACACCGACCCATCCTTTCCTGCCCCATCCACTTCCAAAATTTCCACCTGGGGCAATTCCAGATGATTCTTTTCCACCCCATGGGAAATGCTCTGTTTTGGTGATCCCAGCGCTCCGCCACCTCCAATTTCCTCGTCTCTCCCTTCCTGAAAAATCACATTAAAAACCCCAGTTTGGGGAGTTTTCCCCTCTGTTGGGATTTTGGGATCCATCCTGGCAGGATCTTCGTGGGAATCAGCTCCTGGTGCTTCCTGAAGAATCCTCTTGGCTTTGGGAGCGTGGAATTTCCTGTCACCTATTGTGTGTGTGATGAGGGAAAAAGGAAAAATTTTTTAGATGGAAAGGAATAAAGGAAATCGGTTTGGATCCAGTTGGATCTCTCAGAAGGGGCAAATGACCCCAGTTGGGTCATTCTGGGCCCAAATTGAGATATTTGTGTGTTTTTCTTTTTACCTGGGATTGGGCGGCTCCTGCGTTTCCCCATCCTGGCGCTATCTAGGAAGGATAAACAACCCAAATTACCCCAAATTACCTCAGCTCTCCATTTCACACAACCCCAGTTCCCCTCAGGCCCCAGCAGCCATTTTCCCCTCACAGCCCAAATAAATAGAATAAAATATCCCCCAGCTCCCCTAAGGCACAACCGCAATATAAAGCCCCAAACCCTCTGGGTTTTAGGCGAAAATCCTGGAATTTTCAACGCATTTTGCACCTCTGGGCATTCAGCCCACCGTCTCCCCTCACGGTTTTCCCGCCTTTTTCCCCGCCGGCAGCGGGGCACACTGGGAGTTGTAGTTCTCCGGCGCTGCCAAGCAGAGCGCTTTTTACGACAGCGGCTTTTTTGCGACGGCGGTGCTGTAAAGCGCGGGGTGTTGACAGCGGCCGGCGGAGCAGGAAGTGAGTGAGGATAAACCGGGACAAAACGGGATAAAAACGGGATAAAACCGGGATAAACCGCAGTAGCGGGGTCGGGGGGTGGGGCCTGCAGACAGCTGCGGGGCGACAGCGCCTTGTGGGGCGCTCTGGGAGGCGACAAAGCCGCGGTGGGGCCTGAGGGGCGCGCCCGGGGCCTTGTGAGGGGCGGGGGGGCACCGAGGATTTTTGGAGGGTTCTGAGGGCGATTGCGGATTTAAATCAGAGTGGGGATGTCCTCTGTTCCCTCATCCCAGCTCGTCCCGGCGGGACACGGAGCCATGAGCCGAGCCAGGAGGGTCCCGGGCCGGGGGGCGGCCATGGCCAGG
>NW_005055223.1:12915-13808 GCF_000277835.1 Geospiza fortis
CCCTGGATTTTGGGATTCCCTGGATTTGGGGATCCCTGGGTTTGGGACTCCTGGGTTTTGGGATTCCCTGGATTTGGGGATCCCTGGATTTTGGGGATCCCTGGATGTTGGGATCCCTGGGTTTGAGGATCCCTGGATTTGGGGATTCCCTGGATTTGGGGATCCCTGGATTTTGGGGATCCCTGGATCCCAGGCTGATTCCCGGGATCCCTGGGCAGGCAGAGCTGCAGGAGGTGCTGGAGGAGGGGTCCGGGAGCGCAGAGGATGCAGAGACCCCACAGGTACGGCCGGGGCTGATCCCGGGGGTGATCCCAGTGCTGATCCCAGGGCTGATCCCAGGGCTGATCCCAGGGCTGATCCCAGGGCTGATCCCAGGGCTGATCCCAGGGCTGATCCCAGGGCTGATCCCAGGGCTGATCCCAGGGCTGATCCCAGGGCTGATCCCAGGGCTGATCCCAGGGCTGATCCCAGGGCTGATCCCAGGGCTGATCCCAGGGCTGATCCCAGGGCTGATCCCAGGGCTGATCCCAGGGCTGATCCCAGGGCTGATCCCAGGGCTGATCCCAGGGCTGATCCCAGGGCTGATCCCAGGGCTGATCCCAGGGCTGATCCCAGGGCTGATCCCAGTCCCAGTGCCCATCCCAGTCCTGATCCAATCCCAGTGCCAATCCCAGTGCCAATCTGATCCCAGTGCCAATCCCAGGGTGGGTCCTGGAGGGGCTCCCAGTATTCCCAGTGCTCCCAGTATTCCCAGTATTCCCAGTACTCCCAGTGCTCCTGGTGTTCCCAACGTTCCCAGTGTCCCCAGTGTTCCCAATGCTCCCGGTATATTCCCGGTGTATTCCCGGTGTATTCCCGGTATATTCCCGGTATATTCCCGGTATATTCCCGGT
>NW_005055223.1:14013-14451 GCF_000277835.1 Geospiza fortis
GGGAGCAGCGGGGCGCGGCTGCGGCGCCTCCAGCGCGGCCTCAAGGTGAGCCCGGACCCCGCAAATCGGGACCCGATCCCGCTCTGCCCCTAAATCCCCTGGGTTTGCCCGAAATCGAGCGGTTTGGCACGGTTCTGAACCAGTTCCGTGCTGGTTTTCCCAGTCCTGAGCCCAGTTTTATTTCAGTTTTCCCAGTCCTGAGTCCGCTTGTATTTCACTTTTCCCAGTTCTAATCCCAGTTTTATCTCACTTTTCCCAGTTCTGAACCCAGTTTTATCTCACTTTTCCCAGTTCTGAACCCAGTTTTATCTCACTTTTCCCACTTCTGACCAGTTTCATGACAATGATATCCCATTTCATTCTACTTATTCCATTATGATTATGCAATTTATTCCATATTACCATTATTCCACTTCACCCCTTTATTTTACTCTTTCC
>NW_005055223.1:15433-15574 GCF_000277835.1 Geospiza fortis
TTTTCCTCAAAATTCCCCAGAATTTCCCCCTTAAAAAATCCCCTCGTTTTCCTCAAAATTCCCCAGAATTTCCCCCTTAAAAAATCCCCTCATTTTCCTCAAAATTCCCCAGAATTTCCCCCCCTAAAACATCCCTTCATT
>NW_005055223.1:16039-16905 GCF_000277835.1 Geospiza fortis
TTAAAAAATCCCCTCATTTTCCTCAAAATTCCCCAGAATTTCCCCCCCTAAAAAATCCCTTCATTTTCCTCAAAATTCCCCAGAATTTCCCCCTAAAAAATCCCCTCATTTCCCCCAAAATTCCCGTTTTTCCTGTGGTTTTGCAGAGGTTGCAGGCGCAGCTGGACGCGCTGGGGCGAGGCGCTGACCACGGTGAGACCCCGACCCTAATTTTGGGGTGGAAAGGGTGGAAATCCCATTTTGGGGTTCAGGCTCTCATTTTGGAGTTAAAACCCTCAAATTTGGGGTTCAAAACCTCAGTTTTGGGGTTCAAACCCTGAAATTTTGGGGTTCAAACCCTCAATTTTGGGGTTCAAACCCTTCAGTTTTAGGGTTCACACCCTTCAGTTTTGGGGTTCAAATCCTCCAGTTTTGGGGTTCAAAACGTCAATTTTGGGGTTAAAACTCTCAATTTTGGGGGTTCTGGTGGGATTTGGGTGCTCTTTTCCTGTAGATCCACAGGTTGAGGAATCCAAGGATCCGCCAACGAAGGATCCGCCAACGAAGGATCCACCAACGAAGGATCCACCAACGAAGGATCAACCAACGAAGGATCAACCAAAAAAGGATCCAGCGGCCTCCAGCCCAGGTCAGCCCCGTCCTGGCAGGGCAAAGGGGCAGGAGAAGGGGGGATTTGTTGGGATTTTGGTGTTTTTGCCCCCCAGAGCCCCCCCGGGACGTGCGCGAGGCGCTGGAGCAGCGCATGGAGCGGTACCGGGCGGCCCTGGGCCAGGCCAGGGCCAGCGGGGACGCCAGGAAGGCTCGGATGCACGAGAGGATCGTCAAGGTGGGGGCCATGCTGGGGTCACAGGGATGGATCCCAGTCC
>NW_005055224.1:0-412 GCF_000277835.1 Geospiza fortis
TTCCTGTTTCATCTTCCCCAACATCTGACCTCACTGTTTAGCTAAAGAGGTGACTTAGTTCCTTGCAATAAAAACCCTGTCCAGTTAGAAAAGCAGTGTAACCTTATGACTCGAGGGATTTAAAGGCACACAGTAGCTAGCCTGTTTCAATTTAGAGCTCATTCTTTTAATGTCTTTTAATAAATTTTAATATGGCTTCGTGCAAAAATTAATGAAATGTAGCCTGCCTGGCTGCGCTAAACACTTTTTAAGCTATATGTGGTTGCTAGGACAACCCTGCTTGAGCAGTGTTATGGATAGATAATGAGATGATTTGCTCTCACAATTAAGGGATTAAAATTATGTGTCTATTAAGAGAAGCTTTATTGATGTATAGTTATGTTATTGTGGTATGTTGTTTAGATGTTCTCTG
>NW_005055224.1:1853-6808 GCF_000277835.1 Geospiza fortis
GCTCCCACGAGGACTGGACCCCCAGCTCTGCCCCTAGTGGACAAAGCTGCACATATCCTCCTCCTCTGAGTCACCCTGGGAGAGATGATGGAGACTGCAGACTGCAGACCCGTCGGGCTTCCCAATCTTGAGCTGATCACTTTTAATAAAGGCTGCAGTAATCTGTGGCTCTCTGGGCTTTATATAAATCCGACCCAGCTAGTTCGAACCCTTTGCCCACACGGACTTGCATAGACGAAAGATAAAAGACAGAGAAGTGCTCTTCCCCACGTGGGAGCGAGTATCCTGTTTATTGGCTTGAGACAGGACACTTCTGGTGATGGCGACCACCCAGGTAGAAAAGAGGGTGTGGCCCCCTTGCAGGGCAGTTTTATACCCAAGGGGAAAGGGGGCGGGGAAAGAGGACCGTGGCCAATGGGATGCCATTGGGGAAGGGCCACCCGTGGGACGGACCACCAGGGGATGCAGAAACAGGGAGAGAGGTATGTGAGGGAGAAACCATGTGAAAGGGGGAATATACCACCCATGTGACCTGACATACCCAGTAACATTTTCCCATCACCAGTGCAAAGACAACTAAATAAACTATTTAGTGCAATACAACAAAAGGCATTAAAAGGAGAAAAGTCTCCTGCCCTGTTTATTTCACCAGATGACCGCACTGTGATTCCTTCCAGCCTTCACCATTCCATGATTCTGTGTTTACTTAGCACTGCCCCTCCCTGTCTCTGTTCATTGTGAACAACCCATTAATTACTGCCGTTACAGCTGCGCGCATTTTCGTCTAGTCTCAGGGCTGCGTGTGCTGGTCCTTGCGCCAGATGTATGTTCATTTAAAAAAACAAAAACAGAAAGAAGATAAAGTCGATGTGAAAAACATGTTCACTCTCTTGTGAAAATTTAAGAAGTTTAATAAAGGACAATAGGAGACAAGGACCATAGAGCAAAGGTTATTACAGCCAGGTACATCTTGGCACTCAGCCAAGACCACCCTGTCATCTTTCAAGATACCCCTTAAATACCCTTTTCCTTACATCAGCCTGTTGCATATTCATAGACCCTTATGCATAGTAAACTTTTCCCCACTCTAGTCTACATGCTCCGAGAACTGCTTAGCATATCTCCTCCTTGGATCCGCCTTTTTAGAGCATGCATATTCCTTGGTTGTGGTTTTTAGTGCATTCTTATCACCTCCAGTTTTTGGGCCTTGGTCTACACTGTCTTCAGACAGTGAGTACTGATAGTTGGCATATCTGTAGCAGGTGTCCTCATCCTATGTTCATTGGATGTTATCCCATCCAAGCAGGCATTCCAACCCTAGCATAGCTATTTCGCTACTATGTCTAAGCTTAATTAACAACAAAAATAAAAACTCTATAACGTAGCTACTCCAACCTCACACATATAGAATCCATTTTAATATTTGTAAAAAGACAATATTATAATATGTATCTATAACAGTCGAAGGGCGTATGGGACAACACGGGATAGGACCCAATGTGTGAGCAAGAGCCCGGGACAACCTCGCCAGGCTGCACAGATGGGCGCTTCTCCCGATCTTTCTGGGTTGCAGGCAGCATTGAGGAGCTGCCAGGGCAGTCACAGCACGGCCTTGGAGGTTTTTTCTGGTACTGTGTCTTGTGCCATACTGAGGCTGTCAAGCTTGCAGGCACCAGGCACATTTCCATTCAATCCATAAAATAGTACTAGTGCCTGGGGTTGAGGCCATGGACAAAATCCCTGATAGAAAAGATGTGTGCTGATGTCTTTACAATTTGATGGGTGAAGGTATGGGTGTTAACGTTTTTGAAATGGGTCTTAATGTCTCTACTAACTTTGGGCAGCAAGTTTGTTACAGAGCCCAGACAGCTTGACTCCTCAAATCCTCAAACAGGCAAGTGGGGTCTGCACAAGCCTGAACTTCTGAACTTTGGGGTAAAATGACAGGTTCAAGGGGGAATATGTGGTAGGCAGTTCAGGAAGGCTGTACCTTCCTAGTACCCCAGCCAGTGGGAAAAGGAAGATGGCAACATGTGGCCGGGAGTTTAGGATAAAAGGAGGCTGTGCCCTCCAAAACTTTGAGAGAGAAAGCCCCGCGGGTGTGTGCCCCAGTGGGCTCTCTCCCTTTATTTGAATAAAGTTGCAGGATTCCTCTGTCTCCTTTATGGACACTGGCTTTTCATAGCGTGTTTTTCCGTACACCCCTGAGCCCTGGACCACTGCCAGCGCCATCCTCTTGTTATAAATAACTATGTAGTTGTTGGCTTTTGCTATTATGTGTTAGCTTTTGTAAATTATTATTAATCACAAAAATTTTGATGTAGTACACTTTGTAATCACTTTTTAACTATTTTTTATATAGTATAATTTGTCAGCTTTTGTGGCCAATGCCCTGGCCATGTGTATCTTATCTATGTATTAGTGTGATAAACTTATACTGTAGTTTAGGCTTTCGTAAAATATTAAAATAGAGACTATGTACTGTTAATTTTTACAGGATGCTTTTATTTTTGTAACTAACTGACAATGGATAAGTTTGTGGAAATAGCTGAAACTGTCTGTATGATAATTTGTTATATGTAAGGTTTGTGAATTCTCTAAGCCAATCAAGAATTCTCCGAGCCAATTCGATCAGAATACAAATTGCTTTATTTAGCAAGCCGCGATAAGCAAGGGTGCAGCGCTGGGGCGGCCAGGAGCCTCTGCTCCCCAAGGCTCGCACCTTCCCCCCGGCTTCTGAGTCCTTTTTTATTCGCTCCATCTTCCTGCATGCGTGTTCTTTGTAGTGTCCTCTGTTCCTGTGTACGTGTTGTGTCTCCTGTCCCTGCTCCGGGCTGCTGCTAGGGGTCTTTTCCTGCCTCCTGGTGGTATCAACCTTCCTGGTTTTTTTTCTGCAAGCGAGCGGATTCCTATCCTGGTGGGACTTCCTGCTGTGCTTTATTGAGGGTCTGAGCTTTTCCTGTTAAACAAGACTTGCAACTATGGTTATTGTCTGTGTTTTAATGAACAAATTCTAGTTATCCATAACAGATAACGCTGAAGGAACCACACAGATAACATTGAAAGAAAGGATGTGAAAAGGACTTGTGCCACTGACCCTGCGGCTATCAAGAATCCCCTGTTTGTCATTGTGAGGAAATGACATACATGACTCCCAAAAATCAAATCTACACTATTGCACGATGGGTCAGGGGTCAAACAAAGATAAAGAATTCCCGGAACATGCAAAAGAACTCGAATGTTTGAATATGTATAACCTTCATGAATATGCATCTGATCAATGCAATGAAAAAGTATATAAGGAAAGTTGTTATAGCTAACTGACATGCTTCTGGCAGTTTACCAGGAACTCTAGCGCTAGATACTGTCTCTTTTATTCCTTATTAAACTTTAAAAAATTTTACACAGTGAGCCTTGTTTCTCACGCGCTCTTAGGGGGACTGTTTTGCAGAGGTGCACTGGCAGCAGGACTCCCCCCCCGGCAGGGTTGTGAGATACAAAAAGCCCCAATGCTAGGAGCTGCCTATGCACTTCACCACCAGTGTAGATTGTATTTTTGCAAAATTACAATGTGGCACTCATTGACAGGGGTTTTCCAGGGTCACTGTCACCAGTGGACAATTCTCTTTCCTCTCCTTTCCCCTGCTTTTTCCTTCACTTCCCTGTAGTCTTTAGATTGCAAGGGAAATTTGTATCTTTGAAGGCCAGGCCTTATGCTCCTTACTGAGCTGTGTCCAGGAAAACTGCTGGGAGAACCACACACATGTATATACACAAACATGAGAGAAAGAAACCTAAAAGGAGCTGAAGGCTGGTCAGTTGGAGGATTAAATACACACCAAAGATTCAGCCAAACACCTCTATTCACGTTTCAGCTTGGGAAAACAACTGTGCTTCTGATGCCATTTAGGTTTTGCCTTCTTTTATATGTTCTCTGTATTCTTCACACATATATTTGTAGCTCTAGTCTATTGTATTAGTGACTGGTTTTCCCAGTACTTTTCCATGGCCTTTCCTTAAGCAGAAAGACAAAACATTCCAGAGCTCCAAACCCCAGGGGGTGCAAGGCCCCAGTACTATCTTGATTCTTCCTGGGAACCAAGGCTGAGAACAACTCTTCAAGATACATTCTCATGGACAAAGTACAACTAGTGTTGAAGGGGGGCTCCAGAGAAGAGGCTTGACCTGGGGGGGGGAGGGGGATTGCATCACCACTTGTGCTCCTAATTGGTGCTTTTTATCAATTATGCTAATTTCCTAAAACCTTTATCTCCAGTTTCATTTCCAGGTTGGGAAAAAGGCAACACTTCTCATTAGGAACCAATGTGCCATTGCTCCTGCTTTTATTCAGTGTAGTCAGGTCTGATGGGGTGGCAGGGCTGAGAGATGGGGATTGGACTGGTGGACTGCAGGAAATCAGGACTCCTGTATGACTAACCAATATGATTAAGCAGAAGACGTGTATTGTTTACATTATGCACTTATTTATAGATTCTAAAACTACTGCACACTCTAGTCACACATTTCTTCATTGGTGCCTTTGTCTTGTCCACACATTCTGCACACACTTCTCAGAGTATGTGATTGGTTATGGTCCAGATGGTTCACAGTCGTCTGTTACCTAGTTCTTGCAGTCTTGATATTCTGTTTCTCAGCCTCTTCTTTCTTATTTTAGAACAGTTTATGTCTTAGTAACCTTGATGCATTGCAGAGGGCCCTGATAAGAAGAATTACAAGCCATATGGCTGATGCACAATGTGGCCTAAGTTGTTCAGATACATTGCTACAGTGGACAGGGATTTTGAGTCAGTCTTCAAAAGAGTAGAAGACTGTCTCTTCAAGTACCATGAAGCTTCAGACCTGCTCTGCCTGCCTCCTGCATACTAGGCTGATTTCTCAGGGCTTCACAAAATAAACCAGTACACTTACATTCTGGCTCTTTGTTCCAAAACTGT
>NW_005055224.1:6853-13163 GCF_000277835.1 Geospiza fortis
TCCCTGTAATATGGAGGGATTTTTAATTTTTATTTTAGCAAATCAAGAGATTAGTTACTGCAGGGATTTAATTTGCCTTGTTTATTGAGTGTAGGTGGCAAAGGGGTGGGTCAACTCACGACACCTTGTTTTTGTTTATTTGCTTTTTTTTTCCTTAATGAAGGAGTAGCAGTTTAAAAGTCTTCACTTGGGTGTTCAGAACTGTGGCTGTCCCCAGTTTGTCTCATAGGTGATACCTGGGTGCTACATTCCTAGCAATAACATTTTTCCTAATCAATTTGCCCTTATTTACATTTGTAAGCACTGCTGACTGTGTACTCAGACCTGCTTTTCCACACAAAGGGTTTTTTTTTCTAGCTTTAACAACTCAGAAGGATCCCACAGATTTTGTATGTCAGACTTCCTCTGTGGGTAAAAGCCTGTGAAGGTGTCTCCTAGGGTAGAGTGCAATATAAAATCCACTATACCTGATCCTCCCAATACTTGGACAGCCAGAACTGACATACAAAAATCTCATGGATTTGGTCATATAAAAATAGCTTCATTTTGTGAGGTTCTGTGTCTTCATTAGGTCACCTTTGTTCTCAAAAGTGCTGCATTATAACTGCTAATACTGCAGAGCTTCATGCTTTCTCCAATCAGATAAGGAATCAAATTCAACAGAGCTTAATAATGGATAGCACTGATTTTATTTTAATACATTTTTCCAGGTTACCCATTGCCTGTGGCCATGCCACCAAGAAGATTGCACTGCATAAGCATCTGCTTGCCTTAATAAAGAACCAACACTGAAATGAAGTGCATACCCTTCTGCTGAATGCAGCAGAACAGGGAACACAAACGACTTACAGGAAAATAAGCTGGTTTTGTGTATCCTTTCAATTTTTTGCATCTCACACATTTTCATCATGCAAGGGCACAGATCTGCTTCAGCTGCATACCTGCCTTACAGTGGCTTTGACATGAAATAAAGTCACAAGGTAGCACCTACCCTGCATTTTGCAGAGCAGAGTACCTACTTGAATCTGCCACCTAAACCTCTCTATTTCTCTGAATAAATGTCCCATTGTCCTGGGGTGACTATGGTCCACTATCCCCATCGTCCGTCTTTTTGGTCCAGACACAAATTTTGTGCCTTTAAGAGCGAAATGGGGAGGGGACAGAAGCGGTAGAATGCTTTTTCATAGCACAGTTTGTGTGTGCAGAAGTTTCACTTCCTCCCCCAGGATTCCTTTCTCTCCACGTGCTGTCTGCAGCACAGATAAAGGGAGGACAGCTTTCCTTTGCTTTTTTAAGCTAGTTTCTCATCTGTGATCTGAGTCAAGAAAGTTTTTCCTGGGACGGTGGCTTTTTCCTGGAACTGTTCAGCTTTTCTCCGGTCTGGAACACCAGGACAATCACCCAAGGGCTCCCCAAGCTGCACTGCAACCTGGACCCCGGGCCCAAGCCCCAGAGAGACTGATCGAGACTGAGCCACACCCACAGAGGACTCTGAACCACAGAAGGACTCTCTGAATTTGCTAGCTCTTCAGAACAATGAGAGGTTTTATTGTTTAATATTATTCATTTTTTCATGCTTGTGAATACTCTGCTTGTGAAATAAACAGTTTTTTCCACTTTCCTCCAATGAGATTTTTTCCCGAACTGGTTGGGGGAGGGGCTGCTGGAATCTGTCTTTTAGAGGAGGCACCCCTTTTGGGAAGTTTCCTCTCAAATTTGTCTCAAATCGGGACAAACATTTTGTCACCCAGCGCATGGTTCGAGAAAGTGGAAAAAACCTGTACTGACTGCATTTTGGTTGTACTTTATATTCGGATAAAGCAGTCAGTAGCCATGTTGCTTGAATTTATAGTGTCTCTCTGGTTTGAGACAGTGATGTCTCTCTGTTCCCTAGGACTGTTTGAGGTATTAATACCTTTCTGGTCCCTAGGCTTGTTTTCCTATTCACAGATAGCTCCAGTATTGTCCCTTGCACAAAGATTTTACAGTAGAGGGGCACGGATTCAGGGTGCTATTTTGCTGGGCGTGGTGATAATGATTTATAAGGAGTTAACAAAGATAACAAGGGTTTGTTCAAAATATGTATGGTTTGTTGTTTCTTTGTTCTACCGTGTCCTAGTTTCAGTAGCATGTTTGGGGGTTTATTAGTAATTGCACCCAGTTTGTTAGAGGAAGAGCAGGGAGTGAGGCTTCCCGCCTTTCCTCTCCTTCTTCTCCTTTAAATCTGTTATGCCATCTTTTGAAAATGTTCAGTTTCCCCTGGATGCCAAAGATACCACCTTCCTGGTATTTTATCTGGTAGGCTTCCTCTAAATGGTTTGCACCTTGTCTAGAATGAGGGCTGAGATGTCCAGAGGGGCTGACACCTGACCCAGGCATGGACCCAGGTTTGGAAAATCCTGAGTGGTGTGGGGAATGGGAGAGAATAGACTGAACCCATTAGGAATTTTCTGATCCAATAACCTGGGACTTTCCCAGTGAACAAATTCAGAACCCAGATGAGGTAGGGAAATATTTCCAAGAGAACTGCGGTGATGACTTTAATGAAAAAAGATCATTACAATAAGCTGGGCCTTGGCATATGCTAATCGCATGCTGCTAGATACTGTAGGGCAGCAAATAGAGGCAGGGGGGCAGGGAGATAAATCAGCAGACACCCCAGTCACTCAGGTTGCAGCTAAACAAGACAGTAACCCTAAGCCAATGGCTGTTGCTCCTACCGTAAGAAACATGAAACACCAAACCAAAACTGATTGGTCATGGGATGATGATGATGATGTGGGGGAAGGATCCTCAAAGCCAGCAACTGACTCAGAATCAGAAATCATTATTGAGTCCTTGTCCCTGGAAGACCTTTGTGGCCTAAGAAAGGATTACACTCAATGATCTGATGAATTTATAATTAGTTGGTTAGTCCATCATTGGAATGCTGCAATAATTCATGGCTCTCTGGGCTTTGTATGAGTCTGACCCGGCTAGCTCGAACCCTAGCCCACACGGACTTGCATGGACAGAAAGTAAGAGACGAGAAGCGCTGTTCTCCACATGCGGACGAGTATCCTGTTTATTGGCTTGGGGCAGGACACTGCTGGTTGCGGCGACCACCCAAGTAGAAAAGAGGGTGTGGCACCATTGCAGTGGAGTTTTATACCCAAGGGGATGGGGGCGGGGAAAGAGGACTGCGGCCAATTGGGGAGGGGCGAGGTGAGGGGTACCCATGGGACAGACCACCAGGTGTGTATAACATGGGGGGGTGTGTGAGGGAGAGACCATGTGTTGGGGGAGGGGAAAAAACCATCCACGTGACCTAACATACTCAGTGAAATTTTCCATCACCCAGTGCAAAACAACAACTAAATAAACTATTTAGTGCAATACAACGGGACGCTGCCGGCAAGGCTACAATTCTGGACAGTACTGAAGCGAGACATTTAGGATCCCTGTCACTTGATCTGGTTATCAACCAAGGAATGGTAAGAGGGCCTGACCCTCTCAGTCTCTGGATATGGATCTTGAGAAGTGTGGGGCAGATACCTGTGTGCAGATGATCTCTATACGCAGCAAACACAGTGGAAGACCATAGAACAAAGGATTTAATGCTTGACAGAAATAGCAGTGACAGAGATTGTCTTCTCAGATGACCCAACAATTAGGAATACAGATGCAGTAAGGTATACATTAGTAATGTGGCAAAAACTCATACAACTTGGGTCACAAGAATATGCTGAATACGCTTCTGCTTTAGCAATGATGAAGCGGTATGACAGGGAGGAGACGGTGCTTGATATGGCAAAGAAGCTCCGAGCATATGCAGATGCTGTGCATGGCCCAACACATGCAAGAATCGCAGCTGTGGAAACACATCTGTCAGAGCGCATGCAGAAACTAGAAGATAAAATGGAGGAGAATCACGAGAATCTCCAGAAGGAGATTAAAGAGGACCTTCTACAAATCTTGGCAGTACAGACCAGAGGTCCTGTTACCAAACACAGACATCTCCCATATAGGGAGGGAAGGTAAATCCCATGAGGTGAGCTGTGGTTCTGCCTGTGTGATTGTGGGGAAAATATGAGGAGGTGGGATGGAAGACCCACTGCTGATCTGGCACAACAGGGGTGTGAATTGAAGGAGGGTAAGACTCAGAGAGGAAGTTCCACCAAAAAGGAAGCAGCTCCAGATGCCCATAGCCAAACTGCCCAGTATGATGATGATATGTCCAATCCCCTTGAAGGAACCTCTAAAATGTATGCCCGGGGAAGGAAGGATAACAGGGATTAGAGAGGCCTTGCCTATAGCCAGGTAGAGGCCAGGGAAAACCACGTCTTTTGGGCTGTGTGGATTGATTGGCCTGGCGCATCAGAACCACAAAAATATGAGGCCTTGGTCAACACTGGTGCTCAGTGCACATTAATCCCATCAAAACATGTGGGAGCAGAATCAGTTTCTATCACTGACGTGACAGGGGTAACACAGGATTTGACCTTGGTGGAACATGATGTGAGCCTGACAGGAAGGAGTGGAGGAAACATCCTATTGTGAGTGGCCCAGAGGCCTCATGCATTTTGGGCATAGACTTCTTCCAAAGCGGGTATTTCAAAGACCCAAAGGGACTGATGTAGGCTTTTGGCATAGCTGCTGTGGAGACAGAGGGTGTTAAGCAATTGAACACCTTGTCTGGACTATCAGAGAACCCATCTGCAGTAGGACTTCTGAAGGGGGAAGAGCAACAAGTACCAATTGCCACCTCGACAGTGCACCACCGGCACTACCAGACAACTTGAGATGCTGTGATTCCCATCCACAAGATGATCCGTGAGCTGGGATTACCACCAAGAGGTGGTCAGCAAAACCCACTCAGTCTTCAACAGTCCCATTTGGCCTGTGCATAAATCTGAAGAAGAATGGAGATTGTGGACTATCATATTGGTGATATTTTTGCCTGATGCATCTGACTCCATTGATATCAGAAGGCTAATTAATTACTTTATTGTACTATATTATTCTATATTATATTACACTATATTACATTACATCTAAACTGAATCTGCACAAAGCCCCCAACTCAACTCAACTGCCCAGAATCTTGTGACTGTCAGCCGACAGTCCCGACACAGACATGCGCTTGGCCCTGATAAGCCAAGGAAAAAAACACCATCACTCTGGGTAAACAATCTCCATATTGCATTCTACTTTGGCACAACATAGGAGCAGTTAGTAAGATAAGAATTGTTTTGATCATTCTTTTCTCTGCTTCTCTCACTGCTTCTCTCAGGTTCAGAGAATGTGAATCCCACACTATCGTGCCTAAAAGGAAGTGACTCCACTGTTGAGCGCTGCTGTGCTAGACGTTGTAACTCCAGTATGAGTTGGAGTCCAAGACAGTGAAGTGGTACGCCACTATTGACATTGCCAATGCATTTTTCTCCATTCCTCTGGCAGCAGAATGCAGGCCTCAGTTTGTCTTCACCTGGAGGGGTGTGCATTACACCTGGAAGTGACTGCCTGTCATGGTTTGACACTGGTGCAATGCCAGTGCCCCCATGAAAATACCTTCTCCCTGGTGTCTGCTGTGAGATGTGACCAGGAATAAGCAAAGCAGGCCCCCACTTAGAAATAAAGAAAAGAAAACTTTATTAACTGAACTACAACTCTAAGTAAAAAGAAACACACAGGGAAAATGAAAACCTTCCAAAAACATTTCCTCCTCCCCCCACCAAAATTCAATACATCCATCCCCCAAATTTCAACTCTCAGTCCATCACCACCCTTTAGATAATCAATTCTCAGTTCATCAAGAGGAGAGGAGTCCTTCTTGTGCCATAGGCTTTCCCAGGAAACACCATTGAAACCTCGTGTGTTTCCATGTCACTCATGGCACCGCCCGGAGAACATCTGCCATCGTGACCTCTTCCTTTCATGTCCAGTGCTCTCACCACTGAACACGGACCAGGGCTGCTTCTAGGGTTGTCCTTTTAAGGATGCTTTGTCCCGTACCAAAAAGAGCACAGTCTCACCTTTGGGACACCTGTCCCCCCCAAATTTCACCCCTTGGGGCCGAGGGGTACCAACACTGAACCCTCTTGGCTCTGAGCCATTGCCTCCCCCTGGATGCAGTCTCTGTGTCACAAGGAACATGGTACTGTCCATGGCTATAACAAGAAGAGTCCAGCTAAGGCCACTCCATCATCTCTTCCCACCTAAGATTCTTCTCTACTCTCCCGACATCTTTCACTTGCCCAGATCTTCACACTTGCACATTTCCTTCTTCCCTTTCATCTCTATCTCTCTTCTAGGAAAGGTTAATGTTCTG
>NW_005055224.1:13530-16893 GCF_000277835.1 Geospiza fortis
AAGCACAGTCCTACCATCTGCCATGGACTGATCCAGACTGCACTGGAAAAGGGTGAAGCTCCAGAACACCTGCAGTACATTGATGACATCATTGTGTGTGGGAACACAGCAGCAGAAGTGTTTGAGAAGGGAGAGAAAATCATTCAGATTCTCCTGAAAGCCGATTTCGTCATCAAGAAGAGCAAAGTCAAGGGAGCTGCTTGAGACATCCAGTTCCTGGGAGTAAATTGGCAAGACAGATGGCATCAGATTCCTTCTGATGTCATCAATAAGATCACAGCAATGTCTCTACCAACCGACAAGAAGGAAACACAAGCTTTTCTAGGTTCCATAGGCTTTCGGAAAATGCATATTCCTGAGTAGATTTCGTCATCAAGAAGAGCAAAGTCAAGGGAGCTGCTTGAGACATCCAGTTCCTGGGAGTAAATTGGCAAGACAGATGGCATCAGATTCCTTCTGATGTCATCAATAAGATCACAGCAATGTCTCTACCAACCGACAAGAAGGAAACACAAGCTTTTCTAGGTTCCATAGGCTTTCGGAAAATGCATATTCCTGAGTACAGCCAGATTGTGAGCCCTCCCTACCTGGTTACCCAAAAAAAGAATTATTTCCTGTGGGGACCTGAATAGCAACAAGCCTTTGCCCAGATCAAGCTGGAGATTGCTTATGCAGGAGCCCTTGGTCCAGTTAGGACAGGACCAGACATGAAGAACATGCTCTACTCTGCAGTCTGGTGAATCGTTAAAACCGAAAATCACAGACAAAGACTCTCTAACTAGTTAAAATTAGAAAGTGGTATGTTTATTACACCATCGGGTGGCATGGGCGGGGTCGTCCCTGAAATGCGTGACCACGCCGCACAAGGATTTTTGCCTTCTATTTATTTCCCAAAATAATACATATGCATAACCCCAGCACCTCCCATCCCCGCTTTGTATTAAAATGAGGTTATTAGTCCTTCACGCGTGCGCAGTTCTTCTCTTGAATTGGGTCAGTGGTCTAGAATTGTGTCAGTGGTCCCAGGGATGAAGTCAGGAGAGTCTTCGTCAGGTCTCTGTGACCCTCTGGTACGATCCAAGGCCCCCTGCTTCGTGATGGATTGACATAGAGTCCAGGTGCTGGGCATTGTTCCACTGGTTTAAATATGTTCTTATAATGGTTCACTTACTCCACTTCCTTCTACAAATGAGCTCATAAAATAACATTTATCTTTAGCTTAAGCATCTAATAATCATTAACCTATTGTTGGTGCATCTAACTTCAATATGCATTGGTTCTAACCCGCAGCTAAAATCTTAACCCTTTTAAAATCATTCCCCACTCCTTCTTCAAAGTTAGTAAATTATTTTACTAATATACAGATTCTTCTTCATCTAGCAAGTCTGCACAGTAGGTGCCTCTTAAAACTGTACCATATGCTCTCGATATTGAAGTTAAAGCTGCTACTCACTGCAACAGTCTCCAATTCCAAACAAGTACTATAATAGACAAAATCAAACTTATACCAACTAAGATAAGCAAAACAATAATTGGATGAACTAAGGTATTAAGCAAGTCGGTTGCCATTGGAGACCACCCAAAGAGCACATCCCACCAATGATGGGATGGTCCTTCTTCCAATCTTTTAAATACTCTCCATATAGTCTCTGTGTCATGGTGTACTGTAACCAAAGTTTTCCTTCCTTCATCTTTAATTTCTTTAGGAATTCTCTTTAGTTCATTACGTTTCAACAATTGGGTAAGCAAAGCTAAGTTTATCCTTATAGGCACAGGTGATATTTCTTGGACAGCAATTAAATTCGCCTTTATATGTTGATATGATACGACAGGTGCCTGATAGGAAAAATCACATCCCTCAATTTTGACAAATTTACAAATGCACAAGTTAAATTGAGTTTCATTCACAGTGATCTCATCCACCATTATAGTGGGGCATGCTGTTCTGAGGCAGACACAACCTTGTTCTGCATACACAAGCAAGGTTGTCTGGTTAATGGGATGCATTTCAAAGTGACAAATGCTTTGCTTTGTATCTAAACAAATCTCTTTATCATCACTTATATTGCCTTCACATATAAACCCCAATTGTTCCCTCATTGAGCAGGGTTCTAAGTTAATAGCTCACCACATTCCTTCGACCTTTTGTGCTCACATTCTGTGTTCAAAAGGATATAGTATGGTCCCCTCGTGATTTAGCCCTAAAGGAACAATTGGATGTATCAAGCTCACTGATGCATCATATATAGTTAAAACAAAAGCTGTCACCATAATGCTCTTGGGATCATAAGTGAAATGAACTAAAACCCACCAGGATTGAAGTTCGTTTTCTAAATCTGAGGCATTATCCCAAACAACTTTACGAATTTCGGCAGGGAATATGCCTTCTTCTACATCCCTAATAATTGAAGCCAGCACTGGTTGCATCCATAATTCTGCCTGTGTACACCCAAAAGCCAAAGAAATGTTCCCACTAGCTGTGCCTAAAGTATCAATTATCAATTGATGATCTCGTTCTTCCATATTTTCTCATTCTGGTAATATTTTGGACACTTTCCACTGGTTGGTACCTAATGCCAACAAGGAAGATGGTAAAGGTTGTTGCAATTTAACTATATCACCACCAAGTGCTGTCAATTTGTTCATTAATACTTCTGAATCCATTGTATTTAGAACCCCTAGTCCCATTCCCAATAATCCAGTAAAGTCTTTCTTCTGTCTGGACATATAAGGCATATGTTTCCGCAGCCAGGTAGTCCAGTCCATAAAAGAGGTACTTAAAAATGGAGCACACTCGGGCCTAATGGCAGAGGCATTCACTTCCATTGCCATCTCTACCTGTTTTAATGACCACTTTGGATTAATCAGCAATTTTTGAATTCCAGCCTTCTTAACAGCATACAGTCCAATTTTGGTAATTATGGGAACCATGGGTTCTAGAGTGATTTGAGTAGTCATGGTTTCTCTCAGTGTTGGTACTGGTTGAGTAATTTAACCCTATCCATTCGGGGAGCAGTACAAAATTGAGTTATACTATAATCAGTCTTAGAATCCTTGATGGCACAACCTTCTATTTTGAGTCTAAACTCTGAGGAATTGATTAAGCATTTGTCACAGCATTCAGGGCCAATTTGAATAAGTTTCATGGGTTTTTGATGAAATTCATGGAACCCATCCTGGAGAAACACATACATCCCCAAATATTTTTCCTTCCCACACAGTTGCATTTGTAACTTTTAGCATATGATACAGAGACTTAGGGGAGTTGGAGTCATAAGCTTTGCCTTGGCACTTATATATACCAGTCACATAATTTAACCCTATCCATTCGGGGAGCAGTACAAAATTGAGTTATACTATAAT
>NW_005055225.1:0-2107 GCF_000277835.1 Geospiza fortis
TTCTTTTTTTCCTGGTGGCTTTTGCTCAAGGCAGAAGTTCCGCTTCATCGGAGGTTGTCTGAGGTGGGATTTTCTGGGTTTCCAACAGTAGCAATTTGGAAAAACTACATTTCGCAATCTGAAACTGTTTTGGTGTGAATTTGGAAAACCCTATCAGCATCACAAAGCTTGAGCCGGTCCTGAGGCCAGGCCACAAGGCGTTGTTGCTGAGAGACCGTTCCTCCACTCCCCCAGCACACCAATGGCTTGGAAGACAGCAACACCAACACCAGTGGAGTCCAGCAGGTGGCTGGAGGAAGCAGCAAGCAGCGGCACTGACCCTACATGCGCCAGCAATCCTCATCTCCCACTAGAACTGCTTCGTAAGATCCTACCTTCCTGAGAGGGTTTCTTTTGGTCTGCCATCTTTTCCACTTGTCTCCTAGACTGTGCAGTTGCCTGTGAAGGCCGCCACCTTGGGATAGAGGGGTATTCTGCCATTTTGAGTTTCTCTTTGTTCCCGTGGAGTTTGTGAGACTTGGCAATTTTCTATCTAGTGATTATTTACTGTTATTTTTTGCCTGTTGCAGTTTGACTTGTTAGTAAGCTGGTAATTTTCACTTATATCGACGAATTTCATTTCTTCTTATTGGTGGAAAAAGACTGGGTAATACTATAAAGGGGGGGTGTGGGAAATGATACTCACTTTCAAAAATTTAAGATGTTTATTAAAACCTTATCAGAAAACACAACAGAAGACTGAATAAAGAAAATAATACAGTGCTGTGAGCAAAGGAATTTTTCCACCATGTGCTCATCCACATGATGGTTATTCCACCTTTTAAGCCTTTAGCCCCTCGCAAGGTTCTGTCCATCGACTCCTTCTTCATTGTCCAGTGGTGGAGATCACTTTCTTACATCTTGATTGGAGGTCAGGTGTTGCCACAGTAACGAGCTGACCCTCCCAAATGCCCCAACTACCGGGGGGGGGGGTGAAACTTAACTATAAATCTATAAAACTTCTCTTAACATAGACATAATATTTGCCCTGTAATTGTGAGAGTCAACCATCGCATTACTCATCTATCACATGGGGCAACTCATTCCAGAGTGTTTACCTCCTAAATTGTCTTAAACCAAGACAAATTTGGTATCCAACTAAGAGTCATGAGAAACAATGTGAAAAAATAAGAATTTTTGTCCGAAACATTTGGTATTGGGTACAGAACTTGCTGGTCACCATGCTGCTCAGTCTAATAATGAGGCTGTGGCACCTAGGCTTGTATACTTCTCTGTATATATGAGGCAATTTGCCCAAGATTGCTTTGTTGATACACTGTGCAATATTAGCTTATGTAGAGATAACAGCAGAGGCAATGAAGATCATTTGAAATGTGTATTTGTTGCTGTTTGCCTGTCCTGGTCTCAGCTGCTACTGTTATAGATATATAATGTGATGGATTGATTCTTGCAATTAAGGGATGAAAATTGTTTATATGTTAAAAGATATGTAGTTACGTGTCGCAGACATCTCTTTGTGAAAAATCTTTCTTTAGGATTTTTCCTTCTGAGAAGCTGTGGCCTCAGAAACAGATGTAAACAATAGGTCATCTGCTGCTGTGGAATGCAACAGGTCCATCTGGGTTGGCCCATCTTGGATGTTTATAGTTAGTGGCCAATCCAGGACTGAACTCTCTTGGACAGAGTCAGAGAGAGCTCCTTTGTTATCATTCTTTCTTTTCTATTCTTAGTTGAGCAGCTTCTGGAAACCTCTCCTTTTTCTTTTTAGTATAGTTATAATAGATGTATATATCTTAAAATAATAAATCAAGCCTTCTAAATATGAAGTCAGATCTACGTCTCTTCCCTCATCCGGAAAACCCTTGTGACCACCGTCACAGTTATGTTATCATAGTCTTGTTGTTTAGACATCCTCTGTTCTCCCCATAGTCCCCCTCCCCCTTGGTATTTTTGCCACCTGTCGTGGGTTTACAGGAAGCAGGTTTTCTGGGAATGGAGTGGCCAGAGGCCAATAGGTGTTCAGATTTTAAATTGACACCAGGCTTGGCCACTGAGGGTGGATGCGCCTCTGAGAACACAGGGGTTAGAAGCAGAGCACTCCCTTGGG
>NW_005055225.1:2951-11370 GCF_000277835.1 Geospiza fortis
GTGGAGTTTTCATTTTCCAGGTGTGTGTGTGCGTGTGTGTGTGTGTGGTTTTTTTTCCTTTTGTAGTTTAGTTTAAACTTTTTTTCCTAAGGTAGAGGCCTGCTTTGCTTATTTCCTGGTCACATCTCACAGCGAACACCAGGGAAGTATATTTTCATGGGGCACTGGCATTGGGCCAGTGTCAAACCATGACACCACCAGACAACCTTGGTTGTCAAAGACTTGTGAAGGGAGGGCGAGTACATGTTCCTTTTGCATGGGATGGGAAAAAGCTTGTTTCTAGGAGGCGCGACATGACAACACCTCACTTCCAATCAAGTTGCAAGAAAGTCTCCACCAATGGATGGCGAAGAAGAGTTGACAGACAGACTTTGGGAGGGGCCAGGGTTGGCTGACACAACTTCCCCCCAGGGATATAAAAGGCAGAGCAGCCATTTTGTAGGCAAGCACATGGTAGTCTGGTTCCATGCTCCCAGCGCTGCAATTTTTTCTTATTTAGTCTATTGTTGTATTTTTGTTAAGGTTTAATAAACCTTTGAAATTTTAAAAGTGAGCATCATTTCTCACACTACTTCTGAGGATCTATTAATAATCACACCCATCCGGTTAGGGGAACAGGAGGGAATGATTTATCCCAGCCTTTTACCTCCTTCTCCCCCTTCAGGTCAGACACATCACCTTTTGAGAATGTTCATTTCCCTCTGGATGTTAAAGACACCGTATTTTGTTGCTAATTCTGCTATGTCTCCTCTGTACAGTCTACAACCCATTTAGAATCAGGGCTGAGATTTCCAGGGAGGTTGCTCAGAGATCTGCCCCAGTGGTGGAAAATCCTGAGTGGCATGGAATGTGGGCTGCTATGCATAACAGAAGGGAGGATGATGTGTTATCCCCTTGAAGTGACCTCTAGAATGTATGTCCAGAGAGGGAACAATAGCCAGAACTACAGGGACCCAGCCTCTAGCCAGGTAGAGACCAGTGAAAATTGGGTCTTATTGGACTGTGTGGCTCTGATGGCCTGGCACATCAGAACCACAAAAATGCAATGCTTTGGTTGACGCCAGCACACAATATACTTTAATACTATCGGGATGTGGGGGGTGAAGCTGTTTCCTTTTCTGGGGTGACAGGGGGATCAGTTGACTGTTGGAAGTTGAAGTGAGCTTGACTGGGAAGGTGTGGAAAATATCCCCTGTAGTGACTGGTCCAGAGGCCTTGTGTATTCTTGGTATAGATTACCTCAGGAGTGGGTATTTAAAGACCCAAAAGGACATCTTTGTCCTTTTGGGATAACTGCTGTGGAGACAGAAGGCATTAGACAGTTGAACACCTTGCCAGGTCTTTCAGAGGACCCTTCTGCTGTAGGACTGCTGAGGATTGATGTCACTATAAGACATGAAAGAACACAAACACACCACCATTCTCAAGGTGAAGGAAGAAAGAGGAAGTTTATTTTCTGACTCCAACATTTATAGTTTTCCAAAAGTGACCGTGGATTGGAGGGTGACAGCGACACCTCTCCAATGACACTGGTCAAACCAACAGTCCATCAACTTTCTCCTCCTCCATAAAAGAAGACAAAACAATCAGTTATTTACAGAAAGTGTCTGAGAAAGTTCACCACAAGAATGTCAACATCAGAAGGCCTAGAAAATCTTAAAAAAGAAGAACAACAGGTACTGATTGCCACCACTACAGTACATTGTCAGCAATGCTGCACAAACCAACACGGCGTGGTTCCCATTCATAAGATGATCCGTGAACTAGAGAGCCAGGGAGTAGTCAGCAAGTCTCACTCACCCTTCAATAGCCCCATATGACCTATGCGTAAGTCTAATGGAGAGCAGAGACTAACAGTGGATTATTGTGGCCTGAATGAAATCACACCATCACTGAATGCTGCCATGCCGGACATGCTCGAACTTCAATACAAACTGGAGCCCAAGGCAGCAAAGTGATGCCACTACTGACATTGCTAATGGGTTTTTCTCCATTCCTCCAGCAGCAGAGTGCAGGCCACAGTTGGCATTCATATGGAGGGGCGCACAGTACACCTGGAACTGACTGCCGCAGGGGTGGAAGCACAGTCCCACCACTTGCCATGAACTGATCCAGGATGCACTAGAAAAGGATGAGGCTCCAGAACACTTGCAGTACATTAATGACATCATAGTATGGGGGAACACAGCTGAGGAAGTTTTTGAGAAAGGGGAAGAAATAATCCTGATTGTCCTGAAAGCGGGTTTTGACATCAAAGTAAAGTCAAGGGATCTGTTCAGGAAAATCAGATCCTGGGGTAAAGTGGCAAGACGGACACTGACAGATTCCAACAGAGGTGATTTTCAAGATAGCTGTCATGCCCCCACCTGTTGCAGTACAAGCTGACTTGTACTGAGCATTAATCTGGTTATGAATAAGAAACCCAGCCCAGTTCCATAAACTAGCCCCTGGGCTGACTGACAGAGGTTTCAACCAATAACATCTCTCCTAAAGTACAAGCGTTTCACTGGTTCAAGGTCTAGGGGGCATAAAGATTAAACCAATGGGCCGTCTAGACCGGGGAGTTTTGAATTGCCTATAAAAGTAAGCTCCAAACAATAAAGCAGGCTGTTTTGCTGATGATCAACCAAGGTTTGCCAAGTGTGTTGTCTCACACGCTTGACTACCACGTGTCACCCACCAACCAGCAAGAAAGAAACACAGGTTTTCCTAGGTGCCTTGGGTTTTTTGAAGATGCACATTCTGGAGTACAGCCAGATTGTAAATCCTCTCTACCTTGTGACACAAAAGAAAAATGACTTCAAGTGGGGCCCTGAACAACAGCAAGCCTTTGAATGGATCAAATGAGATTGCTCATGCAGTAGCCCTTGGGCCACTCAGGACAGAACAGGATGTGAAGAACATGCTCTACACTGCAGCTGGGGAGAATGGATCATCCCAGATCCTCTGGCAGAAGGTACTTGGAGAGACTTAAGGACAACCTCTTGGGTTCTGGAGTTGGTGTATTAGTTTGAAAGCAAACAAGCAGAGGAATTAACTCCACACAAATAATTTGAGAGAGATTCCAAGTCAGAACTACAATTTAATAGGAAAATTACTGTTGCAGTGTGAAGCAATGTCCTGTTTTATCTATCCCAGTTCCTCCCAGGTGTAGCAATGCCTCCTCCCCTCCCCTCTCCCTGCCTCCTGCTGAGAGGTGTCCATCAATCTCAGTAGGTCAGCAAGGCCGTCGTCTGATAGGTGAAGTTCAAAAGATGCCTCTCAGCCCTGGGGACAATTGGGCCATCCAAGTGTCATTTGTCCCCTGAGCCTCCCCCCCTCCTACCTGGTTGGTGTCTCACCTACCCCTTCCCTCCCCCTTTCCCTGAGCTTAAAAAGACATGGGACCATGCGGTCAGGATTTGGTTGGAGCTGTCGCAACATTCAGAGGCCTGGGTGCCCAGGAATAAACTCTGGATCAAGACCCTCTAGCTGGATCTGTCTCCTTTTCCTCTTGGCCTCGCCTAAAGCTTCTCCATCAGAGGTCAAGCCTGAGTTCCTGTTGCCTGGACTTGTTCCAAGAGCCTAGCTGCAACATACAACTAACCAAAGGTATTTCTGAGGTGAAACACCACATCTGCCGCCTTTGGTCAAGCAGCGAGGGCCAGACAAGCCCAGACACATTCCATAGGTAATATTGGGATTTTATTCCAATAAATTACAATAAAGGCAATAGTACAGAAACACTATCTTAAACTGAGAAAGTCATGATATGACCTGATACCCTGTTGGTCAGGGTGGTGGTAGCAGTCCGATTAAACAGTGATTGCAGTCCCGTTGAAGTGATGGATGTAGCCTTGTTAAAGCAGTGATCCTGTAGAAAAGGTCTGGTCCTTCTCTGGAGGTCCAGTGGTGGTTATTGAGCTCCTGTCCTCTGGGAATCCAGTGGTAGTACCATCGTGGTGTTCCAAGCCTCAGATTATATACAGGTAGGAATGTTTGACTCCTCCCCCAGGGCAGGGCATCTCACAATGGGATGATGTAATTCTATGAGTCATGTTGTGAGACCTTGATGGCCCATTAGCAGAGATGGCCCCACCAGGGTGGCTGCTGCTTCCTGGGAGGGAGTTATCAGGGCTGAGTCATGGAGAAGATAAAGAACACTGCTCCACTCATTTTAACAGCTTATGTAGATGGTAGTAGAATATTTACTTTTGGTTATACATTACACTGTAACGCAAGACAGTCAGGCATACAGAGGATCTGAGGCCAGCTACACCCCAACTAAAAAAGAGCTTCTTGCATCTTATGAAGGGGTTCAAGCTGCCTCAGAAGTGATTGGCACTGAAGCACAGCTGCTTCTGGCAACCTGACTGCCAGTGCTGGGCTGGATGTTTAAAGGGAGAGTCCCTGCAACACATCATGCCACTGATGCTACCTGGAGTAAGTGGATTCATCTAATCACACAGTGAGCTTGAACAGGAAATCCAAATCACCCTGGAATCTTGGAAGTCATAATGAACTGTGGAAGAGGTTTTACAGTAACTTCTCTGAGCTAGAGAGAAGTTTGATAAGAGGATCCATGTTTACCCCTGAAAGAATTTCCTACCAAGGTCGTTGACATAGAAACCAAGAAAGAGAGAAGGATAAGTAAGAGAAACCTGCAAATGTCTATTCCAATAAGCACTTTGTTTGTCTTTCCTGACCAATCAGTAAAGTGTAAACTTAAGAGTTCTCTAAGAATGTATAAAAAGCATGCATGCTATAATAAAACCGGTTTTGAAGCCTTCTGAAAATGGAGTGTTGCTTTGTATTGTCTCTGTCTCAACCATGACTGTCTCAACTATGACAATGAACTGGCCTAAAGGTGAGAGTTTTGGATTATCATCTGAAGAGGAAGAGGAGCAGGTTACACATGCTGAGGAGCTCCCACCATATAACCAGCTACCAGAAACTGAGAGGCGATATGCTCTCTTCACTGATGGATCCTGCCATATTGTAGGGACCAATTGAAAACAGAAAGCAGCTATATGGAGCCCTACACGGTGAGCTGTGGAAGCTACCTAGGAACAAAGTGAATTGAATCAGATTGCAGAGTTGAAAGCCATCCAGCTGTCTTTAGACATTCCTGAGTGAGAGAAGTGGTCAACAATCTACCTCTACATTGACTCATGGATGGTAGCAAACGCTCTGTGGGGGTGGCTGGAAAGATGGAAAAAGGCCAATTGTCAGTGTTAGGGTAAACCAATTTGGGCTGCTGAAGAGTGGCAAGACATCACTGCTGGGGTAGAGAAGCTGGCTGTGAAAATTCATCATGTAGATGCACACGTCCCCAAGAGTTGGGCTTCTGAGGAGCGCTGCAACAATGAACAGGTGGATAGAGCTGCTAAAATCAAAGCATCACAGGTAGATCTGGACTGGCAACATAAGGGAGAGTTATTTCAGGCTTGGTGGGCCCACAATGCCTCAAGTCATCAGGGAAGAGATGTGACATACCAATGGACTCAAGACTGAGGGGTGGACATAACCATGGACACTATATCTGAGTTAATCCATAATTGTGAAAAGTGTGCTGCAATCAAGCAGGCCAAGTGGGTAAAGCCCTTATTGTCGCTATAGAGCACGACACAGTATAATAATACACAACTTCATCAGAAGGGTGAAAGAGAAAAAATTATTAAACCAACGTAGCTTTTATAGTTCTTCCAGATATTGACACCCATCTAACACATATACAGTGTCCAGTGGCCATAAAAGAGAAACAAAGTTCTCAGTAGGCGACCAGAGAGCCACGTCACTCGGCAAGCCAGCCAGAGTCCATATCTCCCAACTTTCTCTCCTTCCTCTGGTCTCCATGGTAACAACATTGGTGTTCCTTCAGGAGAGATATAGGGCTTCTCCTTATCTTCAGGAGGCCCTGCTAGCTCACAAGGACAGCACAGAATGTCTTTCCCACACCTTATGGTATGGGGGGTGGTGGTCTAAGTATGGGGAGGCCTGGCAGATCGATTACATCACATTCCCACAAACCTGCCAAGGCAAGCATTACGTGCTTACAGTGGTAGAAGCAACCACTGGATGGCTGGAGATGTACTCTGTGTCTCACGCCAATGCCTGGAACACCATCTTGGGCCTTGAAAAACAATTCCCGTGGTGACACGGCACTCCTGAGAGAATTGAGTCAGACAATGGGACTCATTTCAAAAATAGCCTTATAAACACCTGGGCTAGAGAACACGGTATTGCTATCAGGCACCAGCTGCTGGGAAAGTCAAATGGTGCAATGGACTGTTAAAGACCATACCAAAGGCAATGGGTGATGGTACCTTCAAGCAGTGGGATCTGCATTTAGCAAAGGCTACATGCCTAGTCAACACCAGAGATTCCACTAACTGAGCTGGCCCTGCCCAATCTGAACATCTGCGTACAGCAGACAAAGCCCCCATGGTGCATATGAGAGGTATGTTAGAAAAGACATTTGTATTAATCCCACCTCAAGCAAAGGCAGACCCATCCGTGAGATTGTTTTTGCTCAAGGACCTGGTTACACTTGGTGGGTAATGCAGAGGGATGGGGACACATCTTGTGTACCTCAGGGGCATCTGAGTTTGGGTGACAACAGCCTGTAATATTGAAATGCATATGCAACACTGGTTTCTGAATGTCACTTCCACTGAAAGTTGTAACTACCATGGACAATGACAATGGACTGCTCCAGTTATATCAGTCATGGACCCAATGAACTCAGTCCCATATCCTGGGGGATGGTCAGGGGCTATTGAAATAATTGCACTTGTATATAGCTCTATGTATATATGCATGTATGTGTACAGTTGAAAGATATTAATTTGGGCATTAATCAGATAATATGGAATAAGAGGTGGATAATGTCCCAGGGGCTGCCTGCGCTCATAATCCAACTGTTTTGGAGTGAATTTTTCAAAGCCTGCTGGCAGTGTGAAGCTTGAACCAGTCCTGGGGCTGGTCCACCCTGCATCAGTGCCAAGAGAACAATTCTTTTCCCCCAATGCACCAGCGGCTCCGAGGACAGCAGCACCAACACCAGCAGAGTCCAGCAGGTGGCAGGAGGAAATGGCAAGCAGTGATGCTGACTTCACACACACTTGGTGTAGCAGGGCATCTTACCCCCACAAGAGCTTATCTGATGTTTGTTAATCTGTCAGATAACTCAAACAGGAGAAGCTGTCTTGTAGTGAGTAATTTTGGCTCCATGGGGTTAACACTGGTCTGGCATCTCCCAACTGCCAATAAACATCTCAATGCTGAAGTGAGATCTGACAAGATAAGCTGGTTTTCTGACTGACAGACACCTCACTTTACAACTATAAAAGTGACACCAAACTTTCACAAAACAGAAATCTTCTGTACATTTTCCTGGAAATGTGTGGAGTTTCTCCCATGAGTAGGGAGGCCTGCTTCACAGTTATTCCCCAGGGGGTTAAGTGAAGGAATCTATATACATTATTGTCATTTCAGTGGTAAGTTACATTCAAATCCTAATTTATGTTGCGGTGTGACCGCTTTTCTGTTCTTAGTTGTGATCTGTGTAAGTTTATTATTCAAGTTGTATTTTGATATTAATGTTATATTCAGTTGGTAGGTTCGGTTTCCCCCTGTTCTGTTTTTATAATGGTTCTGCCTTGGGCCCCCTCTCCACCTCCCTCTCCGTGATATGTCAATCTTTGTAACCCCCTCCCATGTTTCCCCGGTAACCTCCCTGTCCATCACTCTTTGCCCACACCCCATCCCTAGAACCTTCTACCCTGGGCGGAAGGTGATTGGAGCAAGAGTTGCTGTCCCTCCCCAACAAGCCTCCTATTTGTTACTATGTTAGATCAATCACTCAGTTCTGTTATGTTACTGGCCAGGGGGTGGGTTGCTCCTCCCTTCTGGAAGCTTTTATCATCCTGTGCAAGTTCCTGCCCTTGGGGCAGATCCCTGCAGCCATGCTCCTTCCCTGAATAAACCCAGATCCTGCTGCGGAGACCTGCCTGCCTCCTTGCCTTTCTTCATACCCGTGCTTCACTGCTGCGTTTGTCTTGCCTAACAAGATGCTGCATTCCCTGCCACGACGCGAGGGAGAGCGCCTTAGACAGCCATACGCCCCGCCTGCCTCCTGCCGGGAGCCAGGGCTGAGCGGCCACGTAGCTGTCACACCTAGGCTGCTTAGGTGCCTTTCTGTGGGCTAGTTCGGGCTTAGACTTTCACGCACCGCAGCAATGAGGCACGAGAAAAGCGGTTTTAAATCATGTGGGACTACTACAGTCCTACTCACTTCAGAATTTAAAAGGCCGTGGAAGTATGGGCTGTGTGGGCCATACTCCTTATGGGATTTGCAGACCTCTTTAATCAATAGTCATCCAAAAGAGCTCCAATTAGCAGTTGGGGCTGCTCCCCCTTGTGCTGCAGGCTGATACGT
>NW_005055225.1:11589-12450 GCF_000277835.1 Geospiza fortis
GAGGCCTCAGGAACAAAATGTAAACAATGATTATCTGCTGTTGTGGAATGCAACAGGTGCATTTTTGATTGGTCTCATGTTGGTTGTTTCTAATTAATGGCCAGTCACAGTCTGGCTGTCTCAGACTCTCGGTCGGACACAAGCTTTTGTTATCACTGTTTTTTTTCCTTGCAAGCCTTCTGATGAAGCCCTTTCTTCTATTCTTTTAGTATAATTTTAATATAATATAAATAATAATAAATAAGTCTTCTGAAACATGGAGTCAGATCCTCATCTCTTTCCTCTTCCTGGGACCCCTGTGAACACCACCACAGTCAACAACAGCACAACTCCCTTTGAGATAAGGTGTTTTGTTTAAAAAGAAAATTACCGTATAACAAATCAACTGTATTTTAACAGTCTCGTTTCTTTTTTTCACTGAGGTTCTCTACACATGAAGACTATAGAACTCTCTGCTAATGACTACTAAAGAAATCAAGTTATTTCTGTAGAAAACTCACAACCAGAATAAAGGTATTTGTAATATCACAACTATCATTACCATTGAAGCTGCCAATATATAATGTCCATTGTGCAGAACACTAATATATAATAAATGTATTATTAAATTAAAATATCTGGTCCAAAGAATCTGATCTATGACAACAGAAAAAACACAAGGTGAAATTAAGGTAAAAAAATAAAATAAGGTGAGGTTATATTATTACAAAATTTTTTAAATCCAGTTTACCCATATTTTCTCAATTAACACATGAGCAAGAACTACGAAAGCTATTACTCTCCAGAGTAATTTTTAAATAGAAAGTTCTGCCATTACAAAGATATTTCCAAATATAAAGAGAGAACAGGAAGAGTTTGAAT
>NW_005055225.1:12610-15124 GCF_000277835.1 Geospiza fortis
CATCCCCCTACAGAATAGTTATGAGGCTCTGGAAATTGAGGGCCAGGAAAACAATGATTTTGAAGGACCACCTAGGGGGTTGCCTAAGCAGAATCAGTCAACCAGATGTACTGCAGCCAGCTCCAAAAATTATAAAAGAAGGATAATTGTTATAGGCGACTCCCTACTGAGAAAAACGAAGGGCCTGATATGCAGACCAGACCCAACTCGCAGGGAAGTCTGCTGACTCCCTGGAGCTTAGGTAAGAGATGTATCCAGGAAGCTTCCTGATTTGGTGTAGCCCTCTGACTACTACCCTCTCTTAGTATTCTAGGTGGATAGAGATGAGACTGAAGGAAGAAGTCCCAGGGTAATCAAAAGGGACTTCAGGGCACTGGGGCACTTGGTTGAAGGAGTAGCTACAAAGGTAGTTTTCTCCTCAATTCCTTCAATATTAGAGGAAAATACTGAAAGGAATAGGTAAAGACAACTGGTTAATACATGGCTAAGAGGCTGGTGCCGTAAATGGAACTTTGTGGGTTTTGACCATGAGAGGGCTTACATAGCACCAGACCTACTCATATGGGATGGGGTACACCTGACTCGGGGAGAAGGATTATGGCCCAGGAGTTAGCAGGGCTGACTGAGAGGTCTTTAAACTAGGCTTGAAGGGGGAAGGGGATAAGACTAGGCTCACTAGATATGAGCCCAAGGATGGCATGCCTGTGTTGGGGGGTGAAATCCATAGCCCAGCTGAAGTGCATCTACACCAATGCATGCAGTATGGGCAATGAGCAGGAAGAGCTGGAAGCCATCATACAATGGGAAAGTGCCAATGTAGTCTCTATCACAGAAACATGGTGGGATGACTCACATTACGTGAGTGCTGCAGTGGATGGGTGTAAACTCTTTAGAAGTGACAGGCAGGAGAGGTGGTGGGGTAGCTCTGTATATTACAGTGTTTTGATTATACTGAAATTGATGATGATGAAGATGACAAAGTTCAGTATCTCTGGGTAAAGACTGGGGGAAGGTCAGCAGGGTGGACGTCATGGTGGGAGTCTGTTACAGACCACCCAACCAGGATGAACAGGCAGATGAGGCATTCTACAAGCAGCTGGCAGAAGTCTCATGGTCACCAGCTCTTCTACTTGTGAGCAACTTCAACTTGCCAGATGTCTGCTGGAAATACAACACAGCAGAGAGGAAGCAGTCTACGAGGTTCCAGTGATGCCTTAAGTTTTAGCATTTATATTTTTCAGATCAGTACTGCTTTAGTGTTTAACTCTAAAACTCCATAGCCTGTCAGCTACTGTTCTCCCATTTTATTCAGACAAAACAATTTATTCTAGGCCTGAAACCCAAGGACACCTTACTTTCTCAGGCCCCGAAAAATGTAAACAACAGTGAAGTAGGGGGGGCAAACTGCGAGAATGGGACTCCATCACCTGAAGCTGTAATTGGACAATTAATCTCTGATATGCAAATAGACCAAACTCATATCTGTCCGAAAATCCTGTGACAGTCATCCATCTTGGGTGTACTCTCTGCAAGATTCCTGCACGGCCCAAGGTGTACCCATAGAAGGCCTTTCAATAAATACCTACTTTTATCTTTTAACTCTGTCTAGCCTCTGTTCTAGGTAGCCTCTCCAGGCATCACCTGGGGTGTGTGGAAGACAACTTCCTAACACAACCAGTAAATGAACCTACCAGAGGAGGTGCCCTGCTAGACCTGTTGTTTGTGAACCGAGAAGGACTAATGGGTGATGTAGTGGTCAGTGGCCATCTTGGGAATAGTGACCGTAATATGTTAGAGTTTTAAGAACTGGATGAAGTAAGGAGGAGCACCAGCAGACCTTCCATCTTCTGTAGCAGGCACAGAGCCTGCAAGGGCTCCCTGGCGTTCAGCAGCCTAAGATAGGAAATGCTGAGTCATGATGACTGGACCTTAGAAGCCTCTCTCTTCTGCCTTTGGACCCTTGCTTATCTCTCTGTAAGACTATAGGTCACTTTCCTTTAACCCTTACTATTGGACAATTTCCAAAACCCCTGTACCCTATATACGGAGCTACTTTCGCCCAGATCAGCAGAAGAGCTGTCCCTGATGAAATAAACAGGGCAGGAGACTTTTCTCCTTTTAATGCCTTTATTAAAAGTGATCAGCTCAAGATTGGGAAGCCCGACGGGTCTGCAGTCTACATCTTCTTTCCCAGCGTGGCTCAGAGGAGGAGGATATGCGCAGCTTTGTCTACTAGGGGCAGAGCTGGGGGTCCAATCCTTGTGGAAGTATCTGGGCGAGACCCCGGTCTTTCTGGCTTTCCACTGCTTCCCGGCTCCAGGTGCCGGCTCCAGATGACTTCCTTAGTCAGGGCGAGGGGATCAAAAGGTTTTTCAGCACAGTACTCTGCTCCTCGCGTCCGGGCATCACTCTAATCTCTTAACTCTGCATTGACTCGTTGTTTTTGGGGTACCCCTGGCAAGTCCGACACTTCCCATAGTACGCTGGTTCCGAAATCTGCATATTCTAATGTCC
>NW_005055225.1:15563-16877 GCF_000277835.1 Geospiza fortis
GGTGCGAGCTGCCGGTGCTCCCCTGGGTGTTCAGTCCAGAGCAGGTTCCAAGAGGTCCAAATAAAAGGGAAAAAACCCACAGTCCAGGGAACTTCTTTGCCTCAGCCAGCTAAAACTAACTAAAAGCAAAAGGAGAGCTCTCTGTCCTGCTGTCTGTTCATCACAGACAACCGCAGTCCAGGGAGAGGAATGCGGGGGAGTGAGTCCAGTGTCTGAAAACAAACTGCACATTTCTTCTCTCCCCCCTTCACTCTGCAACAAGTCTTAAAGGTGCAGAACTTATTATTATTCAGCATAAACAAATGAGACGATTTGGGGATAAAAGCATCATATAGTCAACCCAGGACATCACTAAAAGAGCTGATATCACTTAAGCTTGCTAAGGTTGCCTGCGGCTAAGAACTGCTTGGGAACTCGAACAGGTGGACAGGACTGTGCTGAGCAGGACTGCGCTATCCGGACCCCATTGCAGCCCGCTGGGCACACCCCGAAGTCCAGAGAAGGTCGCATTACTTGGCGCACAAAACAGCACAAGAACTCTGGAGCAGCATTTCTTCTTGAAATTGTTACTGCCTTCGTTTGCCAAGACTCCCTGAAGAAAAGCCCTCCGTTATGGCAGGACTTTACTTTTCTGAAGGGCTGCCAGTCGACCCTCACAGCTGACATCTGGACAAGTGTCTGAGGAGACTGACAAGACAGACCACCTCCAGTAGACCCTTGACCCACATGTGGCTGAAGAAGTGTAAGTTTTAAAACAGCCTTTTATTGGGCGCATTTTCCTTGGTTCCTTTTTTGGTTTTTTTTTTCTTTTTTTCTTTTTTGTCTGCTGGCAGGGAAGGGGAAATATGGGATCAAAACTTAGTTCATTAAAACGATCTCAGACCGAGAGAGACTTATATTTACTAATCTTAGAAATCCTATCTTCTAACAACTTTTCTTTTTCTAAAGGTAATCTTTCAAAAACTAACCTGAAAAAATTGATAAAATGGATTCTTTCTCAGTTTCCAGATACTAACACACACACTATCACTACAGATTCCCTTTGGAACACAGTTGGGACCAGGATATATACCCTCCAAACTAATCAAGATTTTTCTGTAACTCGGTTTATCCCTATGTTTCACATTATAACAAAAGCCATAGAAAAAACTAATAAAAAAAGCTTAACTTCTGTGCAAACTCCTTCTGAGAAAGGCAAGAAAACCTTATCTGTCTCACCAGACAACCTCTCTTCAAATGCTAATCATGCTGATAACAACCTTCCCCTCTCAATCCTAGAATTTAGCCCTCCGGTTCCCCTGGGTCCTAGTGCCT
>NW_005055226.1:0-2358 GCF_000277835.1 Geospiza fortis
ATTTTTGGTGATTTTGGGGGAATTTTTGAGACATTTTTTGTTTGGTTTAGTTTTAATTTATTGGGATTTTTGGGGAAATTTCTTGGGGATTTTGGAGGATTTTTTTTTATTTTTCTCCTTATTCTCATTTTCTCCTTTTCCCCCTTCCTTTCCATTTTTCCCCTTTTTGTCCCTTTTCTCCTTCCCTTTTTCCCCTTTTCCCCATTTCCTTCTTTTCCCCTTCCTTCTTTCCCTTTTCCCCTTTTCTGCCCTTTTGTCCCTTTGCTCTTTTCCCTTGGGATTTTTGGGGATTTTTTTGGGATCTTTTTGGTGGATTTTTGATGCATTTATTTGGCAATTTAAGGGGATTATTTCAGAATTATTTTTTAATTTTGGAGGGATTTTTTATGGAAATGTTGGGCGATTTTTTTTTTTAATTTTTCATGGATTTTTTTGAATTTCTTGTGATTTTTTTTTGGGAATTTCCTGGGGATTTTTGGCAGGGGGATTTCAGGAATTGGAACTGGTGTGTAAACCAGGGCTTGGAGGGGAAAAATGGGGGGAAATGGTCTTGAGGATTTTTCAGGAATTTTTTGTGGAATTTTCCAGAATTTTTGGAGATTTCTGGGACATTTTTTGTTGTTTTTCCTTTAATTTATTGAGAATTTTGGGGATTTTTGAGGATTTTTTTTAATTTTTGGTGGATTTTTCTCCTTAATCCTATTTTTTCCTTTCCCCCCTTCCTTTCCCCATCCTTTCCATTTTTCCCCTTTTTGCCCCTTTTTCCTCTTTCCCACTTTATTCCCTTTTTCCCACTTTTCCCCTTCCATTTTTCCCCTTTTTCTCATTTCCTTCTTTTTCTTTTTCCCTCCTTTTCTGCCTTTCCTCCCTTTGCCCTTTTCCTTTGGAATTTTTGAGATATTTTTGGTGGATTTTATTTGGGAATTTGTTTTGGAATTTCAGGGGATTATTTCAGAATTATTTTTTAATTTTAAGGGATTTTTGTGGAAATGTTGGCAGATTTTTTTCTAATTTTTGTTTATTTCGGGGGGATTTCTTGCGATTTTTGGGGGATTTTTTAAAATTTTTGGGTTTTTTTAATTTTGTGGGATTTTTTAAAAATTTTTGGGGAGTTATTGGTGGATTTGGGGGATTTTTTTAATTTTTGAGGAGTTTTTGGTGGATTTTGGGGGGATTTTTTGGGGGAATTTTGGAGACTTGGGGCTGAGGGGTTTGGGAGTTTTTGGGAATTGGAAAGAATGGGAATTGCAGAATTGCTGAGGTTTTTGTGGGATTCTCTAGGTTTTCATTCCCAAAAAAAACCAAGGAAATGGTCTTTAAATAAGAAAAAAAAAACCTGAGGAAAATGTTTTTAAATCCCATGAAAAACAAGGAAAATATCCTTTAAATCCCAGAAAAACCAAGCAATTCTTTTTAAAGTCGCAAAATCAAAAAAGACCCATTGAAATATTCTTTAAAATCCAAAGTAAATGCCCTTTAAATCCCAAAATCCATTGAAAATGTTTTTTAAATCCTAAAAAATCCGAGGAAGCATTTTTTAAATCCCAAAAAACCCAAGAAAAATCCCTCAAAAACCCAGAAAATATTTTGAAAATCGCCAAATCCAAGAAAAACACCTTTTAAATCCCAGAAAACCCAAGTTAGTTCCACCTTTAGGACCCAAACTGGGACTTTTTAAGGTGACTTTTAACCCTTTTCATGCCTGGGAAGCGGCGGGGAAGCAGCGAGGCATTCCAGCAGGTTTAAGAATTTTAATTTTATCCATAAATTAAGGAATTACCAGGAGTTTTTCCCCTCAGGCCATCCTGCACCTGGACAGCCCCAAATCCGCGCGCTCCATGCACAGCTTCCTGCAGCAGTATCCTTATTCCATAGGAGAACACACGCTCACCTGCTCCTTGTCCTCCCACGGAGACATTCCCGAGGTAAAAATTCCAGATTTTCCACCATCCGGGTGTTTTTTGGGAATGGGAGAACCTTCCCGCAAAGAGCTGCGGGATGGGATTTCCTTCAGGGTTTGGGATTTTACCCTCAGGGTTTGGATTTTCCCCTCAGGGTTTGAGATTTTCCCCCTCAAGGATGGGATTTCCCTCACAGTCAGATTTTTTTCCCCTCAGGGTTGGAATTTTCCCCCTCAGGATTTGGATTTTTCCCTCAGGATTTGGATTTTTCCCTCAGGGTTTGGAATTTTTCCCCTCAGGCCTGGCATTTCCCCCTCAGGATTTGGAATTTTTCCCTCAGGGTTTGGAATTTTTCCCCTCAGGCCTGGGATTTCCCCCTCAGGATTGGGATTTTTCCCTCATGATTGGGATTTCCCCCTCAGGATTTGATTTTTCCCTCATGATTAGGATTTCCCCC
>NW_005055226.1:3473-4119 GCF_000277835.1 Geospiza fortis
GTTTGGGACGTTTTCCCTCAGGATTTGGGATTTTTTCCCTCAAGGATGGGATTTCCCTCAGGGCCAGGATTTTCTCTCAGGGTTGGGATTTTCTCCCTCAGAGCCTGATCTTGCTTCAGGATTGTGATTTTCCCCTCAGAGTTTGGGGGTTTTTTCCCTCAAGGATGGTATTTTTCCCTCAGGATTTGGATTTTCCCCTCAGGGTTTGGGATTTTTCCCTCAGGGTTGGGATTTTTTCCCTCAGGATTGGGATTTTACCCTCAGTGTAGAGATTTTTCCCTCAGAGTTGGGCATTTTTTCTGTCAAGGATGGGATTTCCCTCAGGATCGTGATTTTCCCCTCAGGGTTTGGGATTTTTTCCCTCAAGAATGGGATTTCCCTCAGGATTGGGATTTTTCCCTCCGGATCGTGATTCTCCCCTCAGGGTTGGGACTTTTACCTTCGGTTTGGGATTTCCCTCAGGGATTGGTATTGTTCCCTTCAAGGATGGTATTTTCCCTTTCAGGATTGGGATTTTCCCCCTCAGGTTTGGGATTTTTCTCTCAGAGTTGGAGTTCTTCCCTCAGGATTGTGATTTTTCCCTCAGGGTTTGGGGTTTTTTCCCTCAAGGATGGTATTTTTTCCTCAGGTTCGTGATTTTCCCCTC
>NW_005055226.1:4930-14588 GCF_000277835.1 Geospiza fortis
TTTTTTCCCTCAAGGATGGGATTTCCCTCAGGGCCAGGATTTTCTCTCAGGGTTGGGATTTTCTCCCTCAGAGCCTGATTTTTGCCTCACAATTGGGATTTTTTCCCTCAGAATTGGGATTTTTTTCCCTCAGGGTTGGGATTTTTTCCCTCAGAATTGGGATTTTTCCTTTAGAATTGGGATTTTTCCCTCAGAATTGGGATTTTTTCCCTCAGAGTTTGCGATTTTTTTTTTTAAAGATAGGATTTCCCTCAGGATTGTGATTTTTCCCTCAAGGTTGAGATATTTTCCTCAGGCCTGGGATATTTTCCTCAGAGTTGGGATTTTTTCCCTCAGAATTGGGATTTTTCCCCTCAGGGTTTGGGATTTTCCCCTCAAGGCTGAGATTTTCTTCAAAGCTGGAATTTTTCCCTCAGGATTTGGGATTTCTTCCCTCGTGGATGGTATTTTTCCTCAGGGATTGGGGATTTTTGTTTTCCAGGCTGAAACCGGGAAAAAGGAAGTGAAGAGAGAGGACGGGAGCAAAGGAAGGTACAGCCTGCGAGGATTTTTGGGAATTTTATCCGTTTCTTTTCCCTCTTGGAATGTTTATCCACGATTAGGGATCGCTGAGCCTCCCTCCAGCCGTGTCCTGCTGCTCCTCCTTCCCAGTCCATGTCCTCCAGAGCCAAAATATTTGGGATTCATTAAAAAAATCATGGAAAAATGGTGTGAAATCCCAGTTTCTGTGGAGTTTTTCCTTGGTTTTTTTCCCCCTGCTCAGGTCTTGGCTCCTCTTGTTGCTTTTATTCCATCCTGCAGCTCTTCCCTCTATCCCTGCCTCTGGAATGTCTTTTCCCAACTGCTGAATTCCCAGAAATTTTTAGGAATTTTTGTTAGATGTGGCTTCAATCCCTTTTTTTCTGTGATTCCATCTCGGATTTCTGTAAGAATTTTGTTGTTAAAACCCCCAAATTGTGTGAGGATCATCCTCAAATTTAAGGAATTCTGTTATGGAAAAGTTCTGTATTCCCAGATCTCGTTTCTTTCCCTGTCATTCCATGAAAGTGCTGAATTTTGGGAGCATTAATTCCCAAATTAATGAGAATTTCTTCCTCAGAGCCGCTTCATGATTCCAGACAGGTGGAATTAAAATTTAAATGTAGAATTAAAATTAAATTTAAAAGTGACTTTTCCATGAATCCCAGCTCCTGAAAAGTTGGAAAATTGACGTTTTTCCCCGCTCCACACATTTTCCTCATAATTATTTTATATCATTTCATAGGGAGTAGAAAATACCAGAATTATTATTTTAATTGTTAATGATTAATTATTTATCTGAAGCTTTAATTAATTAAACTCAACTCCTGGGCTCTGCTTTTCCCAGGTCACATTTTCCATGAATCCAGGGCAGAGTTTTCCATTTAATCCCAGGCGTTTTCCGTGAATCCCAGTAGAAAACAAACTGAGCGCAGCCAGAAATGTTGAATTGATGGGAAAATCCCTTTGGGGGGGATCCCAGATCCCACTCTCCTGGACAATCCTGATTTTTCCGGGTTTTGGAGCAGAAATTCCCTGCTGGAATTCTGCTGGAATGGGTGCTCCAGGCACAGACATTGCAACAATTCCTGAACTTATCCTGTGGGATTCTTTCCGTCAGGGAAGAGTCTCTGAAATCCCCTGGAAAGCTCCATCCTGTGGCACCTTGGGCTGTGTTATTCCAGGGGATTCTCCATGGAAAACAGGGATTTTAAACCCAAACCAAAACCTGATCCCAAATCCAATCCCGAATCCAAGCCTGCTCTCTCAGGATTGGGAACTACAGACAGAGCAAAGCTCCTCTAATTCCCTTATCCAGGAGCTTCCTTTTGGTGGGATATTCCCGATTTTCCCTCTGTGGGATGGAAATTTTCTAAGACTTGAGGTCTCCAAAATGTGAATTATTCACCTCAAGTTGTCGCCTTTTCCCACAGAATTCCCAATCCTATTTCCTCATGCTCCAGGAAAACTCTCACCGGTGGCATCCGGAGCTTTCTGAGACTTCTGGAATTCTCCCCCCACGGTTTGATTTTTTGTTTCTTTTAAATGCTTTTAGCTCTGGCTTGAAAAAAATCCCAGAGGGAACAGGAACGGTGCAAAAACCAGCTGGGAATCCATCGGGAGAGGCCAGGAAAGGCCAAATTCCCACCCCAAATGTCCCAGAGGAGATTCCAGCGGGACAACTGGAGATCCCCGAGTCGCAGGCAGGAGGAGCAGCGAGGGAATCACCCGTGGGGATGGACGTGGAGGGGTTGGATCCTGGAATTCCCATGGATCCTGCTGGCAGCAAATCACCAGGAGAGAGGTCGGAGGAGAAACCGGCGCCGCTTTCCGGAGCGGGGATGGAAAAATCTCAGGATGAGCCGGAGCTGGAAATCCCAAAGGAGGATGAGGAGCCCTCTGCTCCCGCCGTGGAAGCTCTGGAATCATCCAGCAAGGCCGTCCCAGCGGCCGGAGGAACGCCAGGAGCCGTGCCTGGAATGTCCCCGAGCTCGGAGGAGGCTCCCGCGGTGTCACCCGGTGTCACCCAGCCCAGCACGGAGCCGGCTGCTCCGGAAAAAACTCGCGTTCCCGAGGCGGGGAAAAGCAGCCGTCAAACGGCCACGGAGAAACTCTGGATGCTCCAGGGAAAAAATTGGATGTGGCCGGAGCAGAGAGAGAGGCGACGGCGGAGGAATCCGTGCTGCAAATCGGGGAAAATCCGGGAAAAACGTCATCCAAGGCTGGGACAGAACCGGAGAAGACACCGGGAAAAACATCATCCAAGGGTGGGGAAAACTCTGGGAATGCTGTTGGTGAGATGCATGGGGGAAGTTCGGTTAAAATCCCACAAAACAAAGGGACGGGAGCTGCAAAATCTGAAGAAAACCGCGTGGCAGCTCCGGTAAATCCCGCTGCATCCCTGAAGGAATCTTGCATCGAGAAAACCCTTCTGAAGGCAGTGGTGTCCGTCCCGGACATCCTGAAGCAGAGAATTCCCGTCAGGATCACCGAGCCTTCCCTGGGAAGACCTGGAGAGCAGAAAATCCCCCCCAAGGCGGGGCTGGAGAAGAAAATCCCACCCAAAACCGCGGCTCAGCCAGGAGCTGGGAGCTGCCAATGGAAAGGGAATGGAAATTCCGGAGTGGACGCACAGGGAGACGGCGGGAAGAGCTCAGCCCAGCAGGAAAAGGATTCCCAGCTGGAATCTCGGGCGAGTCCAAAGCAGAGCCAGCAGGGAGAGAGCGGGACGTCTGGCACGAAGGAAAATCCCAGCGGGAATCAGGTGAGGAGGGCAGGAGTGCCCAGGTGTTCCCTGGGCTTCTCCCACTCTGGGTTTCTGGGATCATCCCTTTTCCATAAATCCCAGGGCCACCAGGGGAGCTTCTGGGCAACCTGTCCCTCTCAGCTGCACCACGAGGGTGGATCTGGTTGGAAAATCCTATGGAAGTTGTTTTGGAAGCGAACCCAAACTGAATTCCTTGGAGCAGCTGCAAGTGGGAATAAACCCCGTGTCCTCTGGGGAGCTGGAATTCACTTTTCCAAGCCCTGCACAGATGGAAAAGAGGCTCCTGAGCCAGGTGTCACCCGTTGGTGGCAAATCCCTGGAGCCGTGGGGACATCCCAGAGCAGCTCCTTGATCCAAACGAAGCTGTGCTCGGCGGGCATTGGGATTTCCTGGCGTTTCATGGGATTTTTTGTCCCATTTTGCAGGCTCCTGGTGGGGGCGGCGCTGCAGCTTTGAAAAGCAGCGCCGGCAGCGCTGGAAAACAGAAGGAGGTAAGGATGGAAAACCGTGGGATTAAACGGGCGGAGTGCATGGAAATGGGGATTTTTGATGTTCCAGGAGGTGGGATTGGGTGGGATTTAGGGTCTTCTCCAACCCAAACCATTCCAGGATTCCATGATGTTCCTGCTCTCACAGGAATCTTTCCCCTCTTCCCGCAGTGGGATCACCAAATTCCTGCCCTTTTTCCTTCCGGTGTCCATGGATCCCGTGGGCTCTGGGATGCTGGAATCCCTTTGGATCCATTCCCTTTGGATCTCCCCAGCCCCTGTTTCCAGGCTCACGGAGCTGGGACCACCAGGAAACCCCAGCTGGGATCACATCCCATAAATCCATCCCCAAATCCCAGTTTCCCAGCTTGTCCCTTTTCCCATGGGATCAATCCTTCAGGAACTGCTCCAACCTCTGTGGGGTCAGTCCTTCAGGAACTTCCAGAATTTCCATGGGGTCAGTTCTTCAGGAACTGCTCCGAGTTAAATATCCATGAAAATGTGAGGGTAGGATGGAATATTTTGGCCGAAAAAGTAACAAAAGTTCAGAATTCTCAATGGAAGAAATCAGAGGCATCATTTGGGGTAGGGCACCCGTTCCTTTGGACCCAGAACTTTGAATTGGCAGGAATTTTATCCGTTGAATTTTATCTGTTGAACTTTACCCACTGAATTTTATCCACTAAATTTTATCCCTTCAATTTTATCCACTGGCCTTTCTCCCTTCAATTTCATCCATTGAATTTTTTCCATTGAATTTCATCCGCTGAATTTTATCCATTGAATTTTATCTGTTGAACTTTACCCAATGAATTTTATCCACTAAATTTTATCCCTTCAATTTTATCCACTGGCCTTTCTCCACTGAATTTCATCCACTGAATTTTATCCCTTGAATTTTGTCCCTTTAATTTTATCCACTGTATTTTATCAGTTGTATTTTATCCATTGAATTTTTTCCGTTAACCTTTATCCCACTGGATTTTATCCATTGATTTTTATCTCCTGAATTTCATCCATTGAATTTTACCCATGGGATTTTATCCCCTATTTGACCTACTGCGATTTTTCCAAAGGGCTTTGGCTTCCTGAACTAAACCTGAGTTAATTTAAATTAATTACTCAGAAATGTTGAATTTCTCAGTAATTAATTTAGATTACCTCAGGTTTATGCTGCAATTTAAGCCCTGAGCACTTTTTTTTCACTCTCAAATTAAATTTGGGGTTATTTTTTGGATCCTGCTGGAGATGACAGTTCAATATTCCATTCCCAGGATGAGGAGCTCTTCCCGTTTAACCTGAACGAGTTCATCACGGTGGACAAGGTTAAACCTGAGATAAATTAATTACTCAGAAATGTTTAATTTCTCAGTAATTAATTTAAATTAACTCAGGTTTAAGTGACCACGTTTTTTTTTCACTCTCAAATTAAATTTGGGGTTATTTTTTGGATCCTGCTGGAGATGACAGTTGAATATTCCATTCCCAGGATGAAGAGCTCTTCCTGTTTAACCTGGATGAGTTCATCACGGTGGACGAGGTTAAACCTGAGTTAATTTAAGTTAATTACTCAGAAATTCAACATTTCTGAGTAATTAATCTAAATTAACTCAGGTTTAAGTGACCACGGTTTTTTTTCACTCTCAAATTAAATTTGGGGTTATTTTTTGGATCCTGCTGGAGATGACAGTTGAATATTCCATTGCCAGGATGAGGAGCTCTTCCCGTTTAACCTGGACGAGTTCCTCACGGTGGACAAGGTTAAACCTGAGTTAATTTAAGTTAATTACTCAGAAATTCAACATTTCTGAGTAATTAATCTAAATTAACTCAGGTTTAAGTGACCATGTTTTTTTTTCACTCTCAAATTAAATTTGGGGTTATTTTTTGGATCCTGCTGGAGATGACAGTTGAATATTCCATTGCCAGGATGAGGAGCTCTTCCCGTTTAACCTGGACGAGTTCGTCACGGTGGACGAGGTGCTGGAGGAAGCCGAGTCTCCGGTGATGCCGCGGCGGAACCCCCCGAGGGGGAAGAGAAAAGAAGCCCCCAAAGCCAACCCTTCGGAGCTGGCGCCCAAGAAGAGGAAAGGGAAGAGTTGCGGAGCCGAAGGTGAGCTGTCCTTTGTCACCTTGGATGAGATCGGGGAGGAGGAGGAGGAGGACGCCCCGGTGCCGCTGCCGGGCGTCGACCCCCAGGGCCTGGTGGTGGTGGATGAGGTGGTGGAAGAGGAGGAGCTGTCGGAAGCGGTGAAGGATCCGCAGGCGCTGCTGACGCTGGATGAGATCTCGGAGCAGGAGGAGCCGGGCTCCCACGGGAACGGGCCCCGGGCGGAATTCGAGGAGCGGGATCTGAAGGCCGAGCCCTTGGTGACCGTGGATGAGATTGGGGAGGTGGAGGAGCTGCTCCTCAACGAGCCCGCGGAGCTGAGCGCCGCCGAAGAGGGGAAAGCCAATCCCGGGGATGGCGCGGCCTCCCAGGTGCCCGACGATCCCAACGCCTTGGTGACCGTGGATGAGATCCAGGAGGACAACGAGGACAACCCCCTGGTGACTCTGGATGAGGTTAACGAGGATGAGGATGATTTCCTGGCTGACTTCAATCACCTCAAAGAGGAACTGAACTTTGTTACAGTCGACGAAGTCGGCGATGAAGAAGAAGAAAGCACTTTCCCAGGGAAGAACCTGCCCGAGGATGAAGATGACGAAGATATTGTTGCTGTTGCAGGACCAGAAGAAATAGGAATTCTAGGAGATACAAATCCAGAGGATGAAATGGCTGAAATCTCCAAGCCAAAAGGTGAGGAACATCAAGGCCAGCTTGGACGAGGCTTGGAGCCACCTGGGCTGGTGGAAGGTGTCCCTGTCCATGTCTCTTAGGTGCCTCCCAACCCAAACCATGCCATGGTTCCATTCCATCATTCCATGATTCTGTTCCATGATTCCATTCCATCACTCCATGATTCCACTATTCCATCCCAACACGCATTTCTGTCTCCAGCAGCTCAGCTGGGATCAGAAGATGCAGAACCAAAGCCTCAGCAGAAGAAAACGCCTTTTCCAGGTGTCCCCAAGACGCAGAGCACTCCCAAAGGTAAATCCAAAGGAATCCCCTGAAATGCTCCGGGTTTTCCTGGCTGGAAGATTCTTTCCTGCCCATTTGAAAACTCCTCCTGTGCCTCACCACCACAGTGAGCCTCAAAGTCAGGGCCCAGAATCCATGGTTTTTCTTGGCTCCTCCAAATCCATGTTAACTAGTTGGTTAAACTCAGAAGCCTCTCATGGAAAGCTTTTTCTGGAAATTTCCAAATCCAGGTGGAATTCTTGATTATTAGTGTGGTGCAGTGTGGTGTCTCCTGAGGGTTCCCATCCTGTGGCGAGTTTTATTCCCGACATTCAGTGTCTGGAAAGGAGGGAATTGCTGCCAGGGCTGTGAAATGAGGATGTAGGGATGTGCTGAATTCCATGGGGTCAGGAACTGGTCCAGCTTCCATGGAGTCAGTCCTGCAGGAGCTGCTCCAGCATGAGTCACTTTTCCATGGAGTCTTTCTGTCAGGAGCTGCTCTAGTGTGGGTCCCTTTTTCCATGGGATCAATCCTTCAGGAGCTGCTCCAACTTCCATGGGGTCGGTCCTGCAGGAACTGCTCCTTCACGGGTCACTTTTCCATGGAGTCTTTCCTTCAGGAACTGCTCCAGTGTGGGTCATTCTTCCATGGGATCAATCAATCCTTCAGGAACAGGCTGCTCCAACATGGGTCACTTTTCCATGGGGTCAGTCCTTCAGGAATTGTTCCAACTTCCATGGGGTCAGTCCTCCAGGAGTTGTTCCAGCTTCTGTGGGCTCGGTTCTTCAGGAACTGGTCCAGCTTCCATGGGGTCAGTCCTTCAGGAACTGCTCCAACATGCGTCACTTTTCCATGGAGTCAATCCTTCAGGAATTGTTCCAAGTTCCGTGGGGTCAGTCCTTCAGGAGTTGTTCCAGCTTCCACGGGGTCAATCCTTCAGGAACAGGCTGCTCCAACACAGATCACTTTTCCATGGGATCAGTTCTTCAGGAGCTGCTCCAGCTTCCATGGGGTCCATTTTTCAGGAACTGCTCCAATGTGGGTCACTCTTCCCTGGGATTAATCCTTCAGGAAGATGGGTCACTTTTCCATGGGGTCAGTCCTTCAGGAACTGCTCCAATGTGGGTCATTCTTCCATGGGATCAATCAATCCTTCAGGAACAGGCTGCTCCAACATGGGTCACTTTTCCATGGGATCAGTCCTTCAGGAACTGGTCCAACTTCCATGGGGTCAGTCCTTCAGGAACTGCTCCAACAGGGATCATTTTTCCATGGGATCAGTCCTTCAGGAACTGGTCCAACTTCCATGGGATTGGTTGCTTTATTCCCAGAAAATTGTGTGTTTGTTGGAAATGGAGATGACCTATGGATTGAAGCAGGGCAGGGACCAGCTTGGGTGAAAAACCTGATTTTTTGGCATGTTAAAGAACCGTAATTTCCCCCTGAGGAATCACAGATTGCCCAGATTTGGCTAGAGGAAGGTGGGGTTGGAATTTCTCTGGGAGCTGTGTGTGGTGACTGTGGTGCATCCTCAGCTCTGGACATCCTGGTCCCAAAGGCCGGATTCTTCTGCCAGATCTGCTCCCTCTTCTACGCCGACGAACCCTCCATGATCAACCACTGCAGGACCCCCCTGCACCGGCAGAACATGGAGGTACCACCAGAAAATCGGGAATATCCCCCCAAATCCCTGGGTTCAGGGGTGCCGAGGATTCCCCGGGAGTTCACGTCTGACGGGGTTTGGGAATACAGTGGGAATATGGAATAGTTTTGTTCCATGCCCAGACTGTGGGGAATCCTGACCCCTGAGATTTGGCCACGTTCCCCTCAGGAGCTTCCCGTGTGGAATTTGGGGGTTTTATGGGACAAACCCCACCTTGGCCGTGGGAGGAGCTGACTGAACCTGGCCCGGGTGTTCCTGGCCCAGGTTTTAGGGGATAATCCCGGAATATCCCTGCAGCACCATCTCTTCTCCCTTCTCCGCAGAAATTCATGGCCAAGCAGCAGGAAAGCGGCGGGGAGGAGCCGAGCTCCAGGTGATGGAGCTCCCCAGGAGCCACGCTTCGGGGCCAGTCAGTTCTGTGTGTTTGGATTTCCTTTGTCATTTGGGGTCGGGAAGGAGCATCCACGGTGTAAAGAATCGGAGCTGGGAACAGACCAACAGACCAAACCCAAAGCAGGAGAGGGTTGGAATTGTGTCTCCGATCATCCGACGCGGGAGAGACTGTTCCAGGTGTCTCCAGGAAATAAATGTTCTTACTGTATAGTTACCCCAGGGCTCGAGTTTGGGGTCATTCCTTGGGGTTTGGTGACTCTGGATGACGCTGGAGATCCCGGGGATCGATGGAGAGTCAAGGGAAGGGTCTGGAGCTCCAGGAGCAACTGAGGGAGCTGGGAAAGGGGGATCAGAGGGGACCTTCTGGCTCTGCACGACTCCCTGGATTCTTGGAGCCAGCAGCTGGGATCTGCTCCCAGGGAACAGGGACAGGAGGAGAGGGAACGGCCTCAGGCTGGGCCAGGTTGGATATTGGGAAAATTCCTTCTTGGAAAGGGCTGTCCAGCCCTGGCAGGGGTGGAGTGCCCATCCCTGGGGGGATTTACCTGTCCTGTGCACGTGGCACTTGGGGACGCGGTCAGTGCTGGACTCGATGGTCTTGGGGGGTTTTTCCCAACCCGAACAATTCCATGAGTCCCTGCCCTGCACCCAGCCTGCCCCCAGCCCCCTCAGTTCCGTGGTGACATTCCAGACATTGGGAACATCCCTGGAGCACTCAGCCCCTCCTGGGGCTCCTTAGCAGCCAACAGAACCACAGGAATTC
>NW_005055226.1:14738-16825 GCF_000277835.1 Geospiza fortis
CCTCTCTGAGGCGGGATCAGTGCCGGGCTCCGTGTGGGAGCGGCCCTGGAGGTCAGGACGGGCAGGGCTGGAGGGCGCTGACCCCGGCACCCATGGCGTGGGCAGCGATGTGCCCCTGCTCTGCTGGCTGGTCCTGGGCACAGCTCCTGGTCAAGAAAGCCTTTCCCACTGGGACATCTCTTGGTTGGTGAAGTCTTCCCACTGGGACAGAGTTTTGTGTCCCCTGACATTCCCGTGACACTGCTCTGGGTGTCTCTCGGTGTCCCCTTGGCACGGGTCTTGGTCAGTGAATTCTTCCATTGGGGACGTCGCGTGGTTGATGAATTCTTCCATCTGGGACATCTCCTGGTGGATTAAGTCTTCCCATTGGGACAGAGTTTTGTATCCATTGACTTTCCCTTGGTGCCATTCTTGGTGTCTCTTGGCTTTCCCTTGGCACGGGTCTTGGTTGATGGATCCTTCCTTTTGGGGCATCTTGTGGTTGATGGATCCTTCCTTTTGGGACATCTCCTGGTTGGTGAAGTCTTCCATGTGGGACATCTCGTGGCTGATGGATTCTTCCATGTGGGACATCTTGTAGTTGACGGATCCTTCCATGTGGGACATCTCGTGGTTGGTGAAGTCTTCCATGTAGGACATCTCCTGGTTGATGGATCCTTCCATTTGAGACATGTCGTGGTTGACGGATTCTTTCATCTGGGACATCTTCTGGTTGATGGATCTTTCCATGTGGGACATCTCGTGGTTGATGGATCCTTCCATTTGAGACATCTCCCAGTTGATGGATCCTTCCATTTGGGACGTCTCGTGGCTGATGGATTCTTTCATCTGGGACATCTCGTGGTGGATCAAGTCTTCCCATTGGGACATTGTTTTGTATCCCTCGGTGTTCCCTTGGCACCGTTCTTGGTGTCTCCTGGCTTTTCCTTGGCACAGCTCTTGGTCGATGAAGTTTTCCATGCGGGACATCTCTTGACTGAAGAGTTCTTCCATCTGGAACATCTCCCGGTTGAAGAGTTCTTCCATTTGGGACATCTCCTGGTTGATCAGATCTTCCCATTGGGACACGCTTTTGTATCCGATGGCTTCTCCTTGGCACCACTGTTGGGATCCGTTGGATTCCCCTTGGCACCGCTCTTGGGATCCATTGGCACGGCTCTTGGGATCCATTGGCTTCCCCTTGGCACGGCTCTTGGGATCCATTGGCTTCCCCTTGGCACCGCTCTTGGGATCCGTTGGATTCCCCTTGGCACCGCTCTTGGGATCCGTTGGGTTCCCCTTGGCACCGCTCTTGGGATCCATTGGATTCCCCTTGGCACGGCTCTTGGTCGGTGAGTTCCTCCCAGTGGGACAGATCCTGGCATCCGTTGCCTTGCCCTTGGCGCAGTTCCTGGTCTGCCCTGGCTTTCTCCTGGCGCAGCTCCTGGTCGATGAATTCTTCCACGTGGGACATCTCCTGCGCGATGCAGTCCAACCACCAGGACAGATCTCTGTATCCACGGGCTGTGTCCTGGCTCATGCCCCGGGGACACCCTCGGGATCCCTGGCACAGCCCTCGGGGACAGCAGAACTCCCGCTGCTCCTGCTCCGTGGCCAACGTGCCCTGTCCCTCCCGGGAGCGGAGCCTGCACAGCCCCGGGCCGGCCGGGAGTTGGGGTTTGGCTTCTCCAGAGGGATCTGGGAGCTGCTGCTCCTGGGAATGGACCTGGACCCTTTGGGATCGCACTGGGATCGAGGCACTGCACCGCTCCGGTGTCACAACGGGACACCCCGGCAACCATGGAGCCCTCTGGAACCTTCTGGAACCTTCTGGAGCTGCAGCCTTGGCCAAGCACAACCCCAGGGTGTGCAGGGGGGTTGTTGTGGAAGGACCCTGGGGGCACCCAGAGACACCTGGAGAAGCGGCACCGACCGAACCTGAGGAAGTTCAGCCGGGCCGGGTGAGATCCCAGACCGGAGCCCGGGCTGGGAGAGACTCCTCGGGACCATCCGTGCGGGAAGGGCTCGGGGACACGGGGACAGTGACGCGGCCCTGGCAGGGCTGTCCCAGCACTGCTCCGTTGTCACTGTAGGACACGAAAGAACAC
>NW_005055227.1:0-3094 GCF_000277835.1 Geospiza fortis
GATTATATGTCTCCGCACGCTAACATGCCAATGCACTAGGCTACCTGAGCTGACACCTATGGCAACTGCCACCTTTCTGCTACCTGCATAACCTCTATGACCTGAAGCTGCAGGTGCATCAGCCTTATGGGATGCGCATGGTCCCACAATGCTTCTTCCAGGGCCTCAGTGCCTTGTGCTCACTCTACCTGTCACAGAACTCGCTCTCAGCCATCGCTGCCGATGCCTTTGATGACCTGGCGCAACTGCAGTACTTTACTCTGGCTGACAGCAACGGCGGGGTGGGCCACCCGCCTGCCAGCATCTTCAAGAACCTGAGCCAATGACGTAGCCTGAACTTGGAGAGTGCAGGACTGTGCAGCCTTGGTCCTGAGGTCTTTGGCAACCTGACATGACTGAAGGAGCTGCACCTGGCCAAGAACAATCTGCGTACACTGGATGTGACTCTGACAATGGGCCTCCCCGCCCTGCCTCTATCTGGACCTGTGCAAGTGCCCACTGAGTTGCAGCTGTGTCGATGCCTCGCTACCTTCCTGGCTGGCGCATGGGCCTGTGCGGATGGCCTACCTGTATAACTACACATGTGGTGAGATGGGTGGGGCCTTCGCATACCTGCACTGCTTTGACACGTATGTGTGCTACCTGGACATGGGGCGGTACCTGTTTGCAGGGACAGCACTGGCTGTGCTGCTACTGCTGGTGCCGTCTCTGCTGCATCACTGTGGGTACTGGCAGTTGCGCTACCAGCTGTTCCTGCTGCGTGCGTGGGCACATGGGCAGTGGTGGTGGGAGCAGCAGCCCTACCTTCGTTTCCTACAACTCCGGGGATGAGTGGTGGGTGCTGGAGGAGTTGGCGCCTGAGCTGGAGCATGAAGCCCTGCAGCTCTGCCTGAACCACTGTGACTTTTGCCCCGGCCGCACCATAGTGGACAACATTGTGGATGCTGTGTACAACTGACAGCACACAGAGTGTGTGGTGAGCTGTGGGTACCTGCGCAGCAAGTGGTGCTCACTGGAGATCCAGATGGCCAGCTATTGCCTCTTCAATGAGCTGCATGATGTCCTTGCCCTCATCTTCCTCGAGGACATCCTCTTGGCCTTCCACTGCATGCGCTGTGTGCTGCTGGGGCGCACACACCTGCGCTGGCCCTCCGAGCCCCCTGAACAGCCCCTATTCTGGGCAAAGCTCAGGTGTGCCCTGAGTGGGGGGGTGAGGAGGAGGAGGAGGAGGACAAGGAGAGAGGGGGCAGGGAGGAAGGGTGCCCTGGCACATCCAGGACCCCCAGGGAAGTTGTCCCTCAGGAAAGCAACTTTCTGCACCAGAATCACTGTTTTTTTAATCTGGGGAAGGTGTCCTGTGGAGTGGGGGTGATGGCAGCAAGGAGGAAGAGGAGAATGAGGAGAGGAAGACAGGGGGCAGGGAGGGAGGCTGCCCTGACAGGACTGGGACCACTGTGGAGGTTTCCCCTCAGAAAAGCAGTTTCTGCCCCAAAATCACCGGCTTTTCTCTTGGGAATATGGTCTGCACCTTGGGGATGAAGGTAACAAGAAGGAGGAGGAGGAAGAGGAGCAGAAGGCGGGGGAGGAGGAGAAAGGTTGCTGGGAGAGACAGCAGCTGCTCTAGAGCCACCTCACCCTGGTGTAATGGGGATCCCTAGAGACATTCCAAATAAAAAAAATGTGGTTTTGTCCCAAAAGCCCTGATTATCCTCTGAGAAATGTGCAGTTGGGATGACGGTAATGAGGAAAAGGGGAAGGAGGAAGAGGAAAAGAGGGGGGCAAGATGGACCTCAATGTTCAGATGCAGCAAATTGTCAGGGGTTGTACATCTTGGGGACCAGAACATCGAAAGAGCCCTTGATAAGACTAAAAATAGGTTCCCAAGGGGAAGAAGTTACTTTTTTAGTAGACACTGGAGCAGAAAGATCAACTATGCAGCACCTCCCCAAAGGATGTAAAATTAGTAAAGAAGCTGGTCTAGTTGTGGGAGGAAAAGGTGAACCATTTAAAGTACCCATACTTGAAAATGTTGAAATTGAATCAGAAAATAAGATTTGTTTGAATTATTTGTTATTGATACCAGAAGCAGACAATAACTTGCTAGGAAGAGATTTGATTATAGCTTTAGGAGTAAATTTAGAAGTGAAACAAGGAGAACTACAGGTACAGCTTTATACTTTAATGTCAGAAGATGAAGACAAAATTAATCCGAAGGTGTGTCGCCATAAAGGGAAAATCGGAAAGCTGGAGATTGAACCCATTAAGATAGAAATAAGTAATCCAATTGTTCCCATAAGAGTACGAAAATACCCTCTATCTTTGGAAGGAAGAAAGGGGACTTGCAAATACGCAAGGGAGAGGACTTGTTCGTCATTAATTGATTGTAAGAGTATTAGAAGCTTTGAGGGGTCCATCAGCAATAGCTGTTGTCCATGTAAGAGGACATCAGAGGGAACGGATGTCCTCTATTGGACTCGTGGGAATAATTTGGCTGATGCAGAAGCACAAAAGGCAGCAGTATGCTTACCCGTGTCTTTAAATAATTTGAGTAAAAGTGAGGATGAGACAAAGTATCAAAAATGCTATACCTCAAAGGAAATACAAGAGATGGAGAAACTAGGGGCTAAGCTAGAAGGGGATAAGTGGCTTTTACCAGATGGTAGAGAAATGGTATCTAAAAGTTATGCTAAAAGAATACTTCATCAGTTACATCAATGAACTCATTGGGGAACACGAGCACTTAGTGACCACTTTTTAAAGTTTTTTGGGCATATAGGAATATTTGATATAGCAAAACAGGACACACAAGGATGCATTATTTGCCAGAAAATTAACAAGAAGACATCTAGACAGACCCCACAGGGAGGGAGAAAAACTGCTTATAGGCTTTTGAAAATATACAAGTGGATTTTACTGAACTACCGAAAGTGGGAAGATGTAAGTATTTGTTAGTAATAGTAGACCAATTAACTCATTGGGTAGAGGCTTACCCTGAGGCACGAGCGACAGCACATTTTGTTACGAAGATTATTTCAGAATAAATAATTCCACGATTTGGGAAGATTAGAGAGATTGATTTGGATCAGGGTTCCCT
>NW_005055227.1:4208-16807 GCF_000277835.1 Geospiza fortis
TTTGCAGCACACACTCATATTAATGCAGGATGTTATGACCCAGGAAAACTTGAAACCTGTACAATCGGAGAGAAGAGTTACTGGGTGGCAACAAATTTAGGAATGGGAGGATGGGCACCTCGAAACTATCAATTTTGTCCCTGGCGAGAACCATTCCTCTGTTTTACCAAAGGCGGAATGTGGGGATACTCAGATAAAGGGGGAGTACAAGATAAATTCAAGGAAGAATTAGTGAAAAACGTCACAAAGAATTTAGGGAAAATTCAAACCAAAAAAAGAGCAAGAGCAGGAAGTGACCTGTATGAAAAAATTAAGAAATGACTTAGTGATTGGGACGTCCCCATGTTAGGAAAAATTTTGTTTTTCGATCTGATGCAACAAGTAGTTAAGGAATTAAATGCGACTAGATGTTGGATTTTTGGGGGGGTCCCAAATGACCAAGAAATGGCCATGAAGAGGTGAAGGGGTAGGACCTGATCAGTTGATATTATGGAACAGGACACATAGATCTAATGAAATTCGACCTGAGGGGTGGATATTGAGTCATGAAGTAGTAGGCCAAATTTGTATTTCTAGGGAAGGAAACAATTTTACTACATACATAGGACATACCCCCTGCAAGATGATATATACCACCAACTCCACCTTCACGACCTGGTGGCCGAAACCACCAATGGGTTATTATTCTATCAATTGCATCGACAGAACTGTTTGCTAGAAAAGTGTAACATATGCTAATCCTTTTGAGGAGGTAAAGGATCTTAAGGGATATTGGGAAAATCCGGGGCAGACGGCTGAAAATTGGAAAGCTCCAGATGGATTATTTTGGATATGTGGTAAAAGGGCATATAATGAACTATCAAAGAAATGGAGAGGTACCTGTATAATTGGAATTATACAACCTGCATTCTTTTTGCTACCAAAGAGCAAAGGTGAATATTTAGGACAACCTCTTTATGAAACTCTGCACAGAAGAAAACGAACTGAAGTAGGAGGAAAACAGACCTGGAATAATGAAGAATGGACTTCCCAATGGATCATAGATTACTATGATCCTGCCTCCTGGGCTCAGGATGGCAGCTGGGGTTATAGAACCCCTATTTATATGCTTAGCCAAATTATTAGATTACAGGTCATTGTAGAAATTACTTCTAATCAAACATCAGATGCATTGAAGCTTGTAGCTAGACAACTAACCCAGACCAGAGCAGCAGTATATCAGAATAGACTAGCCCTAGATTATTTATTAGATGAAGAAGGGGGGTTTTGTGGAAAATTTAATACATCTGAGTGCTGTTTAGAGATTGATGATAATGGAGAGTCTATTACAAATTTGGCAGATGAAATTAAAGGAGTTGCACATGTTCCAGTGCAGAAATGGAATTCCATATTAACTGAAAATTGGTGGAAAAATTTGTTTGAAGGAGCATGGTGGAAGAAGTTGGGGTTCATGTTGCTTTGTTCTGCATTAGGCCTATTGTTTATACCATGTATGATTCCATGCTTTATTAGGCTAACACAGTGATCCAGGGAATGCAGATTTTAGCAATGCCCATAAACCCTAAAATAACAACCACAGGAGAAAAAACTCACTCCCTTATAATAGTCAAGGCCAAAGCAGAAACAAATAGAACTGCGACTGAAAAGGTATTAGCTCAGTTTGAAGCAAATACACGAATCAATAACCTAAAGAAAAAGGGGAGGGATTGTGAAAAATGTTTTTGAGATTTGTGTCAATTGGCAATGGAATCAGCAAATGCTTGTATCTGCTGTGTCAAAAATAGACACAAAGAAAGGTTTTGAAACTTTCTGACCAAATAGCCAAATAAAGCATCTAAATAAACAAAGTATAATAGAGTAAAAGAGATGAGGTAGCAATACGACTGATGCTTAGAATATAGTATATGTATATATCATAAAATAATAAATCAAGCCTTCTGATAATGGAGTCAACCTTCTCGTCTCTTCCCTCAATTGAAAACCCTTGTGACAACCGTCACAAAAGAAAGCATCAAAATAGGGGAAGTATGGTAAAGTAAACAGATGAGGTAGCAAGATGACTGATGCTTAGAATAAAATAGAGGAAGTTGTGGTAAAGCTAAGGGGATTGCAACACGACTAAATGCTTATGTATAATAAAAAGCTTGATACACTTAACAAAATCATGTAGTAGACACTGGTGAAGGGGCCTCCCTCCAGACGACCACAAGAAGGACAGGAAGCCAACAACCACCTGGAAAGATTATGAAGTTGCTGATTCCAGCTTATTGATATTTGCTGTTTTGGACTAACCAAGCACATTGAAAAATACTTTGTAGGCTTAAAAACAGTATATATACTTTACCAAATTTGTAAGTGGTGTGTGCTGTGAGTGGAGCAGTGACTCCCTGGCCACATAGCGCTGCTTGCTTGCTTTCTTTAAAATAAAAGATATAGAAATAAAATTCGGATTGACTATTGAAATTTTATATCATGGTCAGGCTCTGTTTGCCCTTTGGTTTTTCAGCTTTCCACTTCTGGTCAGGCTCTGTTTGCCTTTGTCTCTCTCCCCTGCTGTACACAAGGAAATGGCTACGTTGACCAGGTTGGGGTCATCACATGTTATGTTATGTTGTTGGCTGGAGACAGACATACAACAGGACTCATCGAGGGTCAGTGACAAACAGCATGGTTTATTGTTTGGAATGCTCTTTTACTGGGGATTCAAAATTCCCGGGCTTGGAAAACTGATTGGTTGGGGTTTCAGCACTGCCCAGCTCTCTGGCCAGTGATATGTCTGCAATCAGGATTGAATGGGATTGGCTGGGGGTTCCCTGTTTAGGTTTGAATCCAACCTCTCCTTACCATACCCGGGGACTTGTTTATTTCTAGGCTGGTCGAGTTTGCGTGCCTGATATGGCCAAATTTATCTTTGCAGCTACAGACAAGCTGCAGCTGTGACAAGAGACTACAGAACTTCTCTGAGCAATCTGTTCCAGTGCTCAATCACCTGTGCATCCATGGGGTGAGTGAGTGACTATATGGTGATTACTTGCTGAGTGGTCTAAACCATGACATTCACCTAAGTGTGGAAAATTTTTCCATAAACCAACATCATAAAATCTCAGACTAGTTGTTTCTTTTGTACAGTGATGACTTAAGATTTTAGCTTTTATATTTTTCAGATCCTGTACTGCATTAGTGTATAACTCTGAACTCCATATAGAGTGTTAGTTAACTCTCTTCACATTCTGGTCAGACAAAACAATCCTTCTAGGCCTGAGATCCAAGGACACCCTAGAGCTTCAGGCCCCGGAAAGTATAAACAAAAGTGAATTGTTGGGGAGCAAACTGGGGAAATATGACTTCATTACCTGAAGCTGTAATTGGAGGATTAACCCCTGATATGTAAATGGACCAAACTTATAATTGTCTGAAAAACTTGTCACCATCGTCTATCTTGGGTGTAGCCTCTTAGGGCTTCTGACTGCCCAAGGTGTACCTATTGAAGGCCTTTAATAAATACGCACTTTTATTCTCTTAATCTTGTCTAGCCTCTGTTCTAGGTAGCTGTTGCGGTAATGAGTGACACAGGGACCCCAAGCAAGTGCAAAGGAGTGTTCTTTATTGCCAAAAACCCAGCCTTTTTAAGCAGTTAGCTGGTTATCAGTTTACATAGTTTTAAGGCACAACAAGCCCAAGTCAACCAACCACCATACACCACGATGTGGACATGCAGCAGTCACACAGCACATCTCTCACGTCTCTCTACCCCTATTGTAGCTCAGTCACTCTCCCATAGTTCCCTTCTACTTAGCCTAAGTAACAGGTGGGAGTCATGTTACAAGGCCTTCCCTTTATAAAGCCTTACCTATCGGTAACAATTCCCCCTTCTTTGTTTATGTGTTGCACAGTTAAAAGTGTCTGCGTGATAAAGCCATTATCTTTTTAAGACTATTATTGATCATTCTTGCACACAAGATAAATTACATGGGATACATATCACAATCATTAAGAACATACCAAGGATAACTATGCCGTTCATTACCAAGTGCTTAAGCCATGCCCTGAAGCCGAGGTTGTGAGTCATGAAGACACCCCCCACCAATCACCCTCATTGTGTTGCAGCATCTGTTTAGTGAGCTGCTTAAGATTACTGATACTCTTATGAATGGACTCTGAATGGTCACTTAAGTTCATGCAGAACATGGTCAAAATCTTCGCACCCACGGCCTTGAGCCAGCAGCAAGAAATCAATGGCTGCCTTGTTTTGCAGTGTTGCATGTCGCACCGATTTAACGTCAATTAGCATTGCTGAAAGAGCGTCACTAGTGGCGTTAGCTTCCTTTGCATGCCAGCAACCGAACTTGTTTAAAGAAGCCAAAGCATGAGCAGTACCAATTGCGGGTATTAAGCCGGCAGAGATGCACTCTGCAGGGCTTCAGAAAGTTACTGTTGGATTGCACTTCTTGCTAAGAACCCATGTACTATGCCTAACTCAACGCTGTGCTGCAACTATTAGAGCAGTCCAATTTGGGTGAAACAAGGTTAACTAACGTTGCTGATGGTGCAAGGTCCACCAACAGCTTTGCCTGGTATACCTTTCCAGATGCACTCCCCACATATTAAGAACAAGTCCGAGGGGGAGAGTAATAGCACTGATGCCGGATGTCAGTCAACTTTCCAAGGTCCAATTACACCACAAGGAAGCATTGCTGAAAATTCCTTTAAGAGAGACATCAAAGTTAACACTGTTCATATGAACGTCAAATGTATCATCAATGTAAAAGCATAGCGAGGCACACAAAGTCCCTAGCATATCTAGTTCTTGTGGCTGCAAGAGCAAAGCTGGAAAGTCATGCATCCTTCTCAGATCTTTGTACCATGTCTCATCCCATCCTGCGGTCTTTTGCCAGGTGCCCTGGCACCACCACCTAGGCTGCAATATACCTGGGGCTGTGCAGTTTTGCTGCACGCTTTCATTGTACAGCTTACCAAAATGCTTCTCGCCAGTGGGTACCCCTACTACCAAGCACGTGCGAAAGGGATCACTAGGGGTTCCCATAGACATGCACATAGTATTGGTGCATTTGCAAGGGTGATCCATACATTTGTGCCATCCAGTGTATGGGGTAAGACACTCGCAGTACCTTCGTCAATCAGGATGATGCAACAAATGGTCACACACACAGCGAAGGAACCCATTTCACTTGGTGACCTGTGGAGACACAAGCGTAATCCCTTCCCTACATTAACAAGCCTAAAGGTCCTGCCCACTGCCCTGTTACTGGGTCCTTTACCATCACCAGAGGCCTGGGACAAGCCTTTGTATCAAAAGAATATTGCCTTTCACATGCTGTTTTGCCAGCTTCATCCCGATTCAGGAAACTGAGAACATACAGGGCTTTGCTAACCTATCATGTGGGCACTCCAACTCCCCCATCTTTTGTTTTTGAAGCATAATTTTTAATGATCTGTGGGCACATTCAATGATTGCCTGACCAGTGGGAGAGTGAAGGATACCTGTGTTGTGGGAGATACCCCATTGCTGTAAGAACTGTCGAGTCCGCTCAGAAGCAGAAGCTGGGCCATTGTGTCTTTATAGTGTCCGGAAGGCCCAAAGTAGCAGAACATGTGAGCCAGTACTGAGTAACATCACGAGCCTTTTCTCCTGTTTGGGTGGTTGCCATTAGAAAACGTCAGAAAGTGTCAACAGTTGCATGAACATATTTTAAACTACCAAATTCTGGAACATGAGTAACATCAGTTTGCCAGACAGAACTGGCAGTCAGGCCTTGAGGATTGACACCCTCTCTGCCAAAGGAGCAGGAGCAATTCCATGGCAAGAGGAACACGAATGCAGAATGTCACAAGGCGGTTAATTGAAATTGCTTTCGTAAAGAGCGTGCATTCTGATGAAAAAGTCATGAGACAGCTTAGCCTGAGCAAACTTATTAAGCACAACATTTGGCATGACAGTGAGATCTGCACAAGTATTACCTTCCATGATAGGTCCAGGTAAACCTGTATGAGAACAAATGTGTAGCACATAAAAGTCATGCTATCGGTTGTTAATCAAAAGCCATTGCGTATGGAGCTCTGTAAATAAAGCTTGGTTATCAACATATCGCAAATACAAAGATTCTAAATGAAAAACTACATTAGCAGCATATGCAGAATCAGTTACAATGTTGAGAGGTTCATCTGAAAACAACTGAAAAGCATAACGGATAGCGGCTAACTCTAAGATTTGTACTGAAGCGTTTTGTACTGTCAGAACCCTCTTATGCCAGTGGGTAGAATCACCCTCACACCATACTACTGCAACTTTGCTGATTCTGCTGGATGCATCCATAAAAACAGTAATTCCATTGATGGAGGTCAAACTGCAACGGCATTTCGTATACAAGGGGAGGCTACCCACTTCCATCTACAGGCGATGTGAAGGGTAGTGGACAGACAACTGTCCTGAAAAGTCTGCAAGTGTACCTGAAAGTTAGTATCCTCTGACAACAACCATGACAAGTTTTCTTTGTTCGCAGGTGCACGGATTATATGTGGATCCTGGCCACTGAGCATCTGCAGCTGCTCGCTTTCATGATGAGCTGCGCAAACATGTCATTAATAGTCTATACAGTCTTTATTGCCGTATGAGGTAAAAATAGCCACTCCAGAACATGCAAGGGATCACTGTCATTTGGAAACCACTGAAACAAGACAGCAAAAGGTTGAAACCTGCTAGCCACTATAGCAAGAGAAACAGGTTCATCTGGGTCCCATCTCCAGCCCTGATGATTTTCTAGTGCCTGAGCACAATGATCTAGGGCCTTCCTAGCCTCTGGAGTTAGCTGTCAGGAAGAGTTGAGATAAGGCTCACCTCTGAGTAAAACAAACAGGGGGTGAAAAAGCTCTGTGGATAAACCTAGAATGGGACATAACCAGTTCAAAGAACCTAACAATTTCTGCAAATAATTTAAGGTCAGGTTATCCTTAACACAAAGCTTTACAGGCTGAGGGCAGACAGTCTGCTGAGTAATTTTCCATGCTAGGTAATGCCACGGGGCCTGCTGCTGCACTTTCTCAGGTACAACGACTAAGCCAGCTACTCAAACTGCTTGAACAACAGCTACCTGTATAGAACACAAAACAGAATGATCTTTAGCTGCAAATAAAATATTGCCCATGTAGTGGTATACAGTTGCCTCAGGAAATTGGCGGCGTACAGGATGCAGAGTAAGGTCTACCACTCTCTGGCATATAGTTGGGCTGTTGAACATGCCTTGTGGCAAAACTCTGCATGGTTCATGGTGGGCACTGAAAAAGCAAAACAGGATGCATCATCAGGGTGCAAGGGAATGGTAAAGAAGCAGTCTTTTAAGTCTATAACAACGATAGGCCAATCCAGAGGAATCATCATAGGAGAGGGAAGTCCAGGTTGTAAAGTACCCATTGCTTCAATGACTGCATTTATCGCTTGCAAGCCATGTAAGTCTCCATTTACCACTTTTCTTGGGTATGCAAAAAACAGGAGTGTTCCAAGGGCTAGAGGATGGCTGTATGTGCCCAAGAGACAGCTGTTCATCTACAAGCTTCTGTAAGTGTTGCAGCCATTCCTGATGTAGGGGGCATTGAGGGACCCAGACAGGGTCATCTGTCTTCCATGTGAGTTTACATGTGTTCAGTATCTGTGTTTGGAACGGCTGTTCAATGGCCCCTATGAAAAAAGGGTTTTACACGAGTCAGGATCTATGCTGACAGTGGTTCCAAACTGTCCCAGGACATCAGGTCCCCATAATGTACACAGCACTGGAGCAATGAATGGTGCAATGCGGGCAATTTGTCCATTGGGGCCAAGAAGAAGGCAAAGGTGGGCACTTTGTTGAGGGCATTGAAGCCCTCCTACCCCAACCAGAGTCGAGGCAGGGTCAACCATGGGCCAATCACTGGGCCAGTCCCTGCTTCTGCCTATGGAAACATCTGCTATAGGAATGCGCCCCCTGTTGACGGAGTGACAAAACTATCCTTTGTCCCCTTAAAAAGGAAATAAGCCCAGAAGTCTCTCTCCTCAATTAAGTGAAAACACGTCTCAGGACCTGGGGGACTTCACCTCAAACTTAAGGATAGCTAATTGGACAGGAGCCAAAAAGTCCTGCCTGAGCAATTTACTAGAAAAAGAAGAGAACGAAGAAACTAATCACTTTTGTGAGGCGTTTTACCAGAGGCAAGGACCTCTTGCACCTGGCTCAGTTTTTCTCTGTAAAGAGTTTTGTTATTTTGCCTTTTATTAAAACCTTTTTGTTTCCAACACTACCACAGAAGCCATCCTGCTGATTTTATGCCTTCTAAGGTAGCTGAGCTATCTTGGGTGTGAAATAGATCTCCAAGAGCTTATGAGACCTGGCTCGAGGAGACCCATATTTCAATCTGCTACAGTATCAACAAGTCCTTTGAATTCCTTACCATTAATAGTGCAGACCATGGTTGGTTGCACTGCTGTGATAGTGCTTGCCCAAAAAATTTGAGGCTGGACAGTGCTTCCAAAGCCAGCAGTGCCATGCTTACCGTTTCTGCCTGGGGTTGTGCTGCAAAATGGAACAATTTGTGCCAGATGCTGGGCTGCAGGTATAAAGCAAGGTGGCACGGGTGTCCAGAGCATAATCTGTATTTCACCTTCAAAACTGAAGCCAATGATGTCAGGTAACACAAAGAGTCCTAACTTAGTAGTAGAAGAACATCTGATTAGCAAAGCATGCATATTATTGCCAATAGGTCCCCATACCCCCGCAGGGACTAAATGAACTGAGGTGGTCTTCAGAGTTACTGGGTGGCCGGCACTTCCAGATGTTGTGAGGACAAGCTGGCTTGCCAGACGCCATGCTTCACATTTGTTTGATTCTGTGGGGCATGTGAGCACACCCCCCAAGGGCGGTTTCCCGAAACCAAAGGCTTATGGCCCACAGAAGGGCGCGAGCAGCAATCCTTAGCCCAATGGTACCCCTTTTAGCACAGGGGACACTTACTAGTAGGACTGCCAATGGAAGGAGATTGGAGTTTTGATTGTGATAGAGGGCAGATTTTTCTCAGGTGACCAGGAGACCAGCAGCAATGGCAATGGTTGCCAGGTACTTTCTGTAAATGAGCTGGGTAAACTGCAGTAGGGGAGTTGGTGTTATGGGATGGAATAGTTACTTTCTGGCAAGCTCTAACCATCTCCATTATATCACAAGTACATCAATTACAAATAGATAAGAGCACTTTTTTGCAGTCAGAATTTGCATTCTCAAACCTGAGTTGTGGCAACAAATTCTGTCGTGTGTGCTCATCATCAACCTGTCAGGACAGCGTTGCCTGAAGTCTGTCCATGAAAGTCATGTACATCTCGGTTGGGCCCTGCTCAATCTTAGTATAAGAAATGTTAGCATTCTTGTCTGTCATTGGAACCTGCCGCAGAGCCCCAATAGAAAGGCAGGCAATAAGGTTGGAAATATCATGCAGATAGTCCATCTGGGCTCTAGCGTTTTCATACACACCCTCACCTGTTAGCTGAACCACAAGCACAGGGGGATTCCTCTGCTGTAGATGCCCTGCCTGAGACATGCAGGGTGCACAGTAGTCCGGGAACCAAACCAGATATTGCGTCATTGTTAGTATCATTTTCATCATGTTTTTCCAGTCAGCAGGAGTGAGGACATAGGCAGAACTTATTGTCTGTATGTAAGCAGTAAGATGGCGAAACAGGCTTTCAGGAAGACTTGGATGATCTTCTTTCTCAAACACTTCTGCTGCCGTGTTTCCCCCCCACAACATTGTCATTGATGTACTGCAGGTGTTCTGGAGCCTCACCCTTTTCTAGTGCAGTCTGAATCAGTCCATGGCAGATGGTAGGACTGTGCTTCCACCCCTGGGGCAGTCAGTTCCAGGTATACTGCACTCCCCTCCACGTGAAGGCAAACTGAGGCCTGCATTCTGCTTCCAAAGGAATGGAGAAAAAGGCATTGGCCATATCGATAGTGGCGTACCACTTCGCTGCCTTGCCCTCTAGCTCATACGAGAGCTCCACCATATCTGGCACAGCAGTGCTCAACGGTGGAGTCACTTCATTCGAGGCATGATAGTCCACTGTCAATCTCTATTCTCCTTCAGATTTGTGCACAGGCCAAATGGGGCTGTTAAAGGGTGAGTGGGTTTTGCTGACCACCCCTTGGCTCTCCAGCTCACGGATCATTTTGTGGATGGGAATCACAGCATCTTGAGTGGTTCTATACTGTCGAACTCGAGTAGATGCACTGTCGAGGTGGCAATTGGTAGTCGTTGCTCTTCCACCTTCAGAAGTCCTACTGCAGACGGGTTCTCTGATAGTCCAGGCAAGGTGTTCAACTGCTTAATGCCCTCTGTCTCTACAGCTGCTATCTCAAATGCCCACCTAAGTCCTTTTGGGTGTTTGAAATACCCACTTTGGAGGAAGTCTATGCCCAAAATGCATGGGGCCTCTGGGCCAGTCACAATAGGGTGTTTCTTCCAGCCATTTCCAGTCAGGCTCACATCAGCTTCCACCAAAGTCAAATCCTATGATCCCCCTGTCACACCAGCAATAGAAACAGATTCTGCCCCCACATGTCTCAATGGGATTAATGTGCACTGCGCACCAGTGTTGACCAAGGCCTCATATTTTTGTGGTTCTGATGTGCCAGGCCAACAAATCCACACAGTCCAAAAGACATGGTTTTCCCTAGCCTCTACCTGGCTAGAGGCAGGGGCTCTCTAAGCCTGGTTATCCTTCTTTCCCTGGGTGTACATCTTCGAGGTTCCTTCAAAGGGATTGGACATGTCATCATCATCATATGTGGCAGTTCAGCTACAGGCTACTGGAGCTGCTTTCCTTTTCATGGAACTTCCTCTCTGAGTCTTGCTGTCCTTCAATTCATGCACCTGTTGTGCCAGAGCAGCAGTAGATTTTCCATCCCATCTCCTCATGTTTTCTCCACAATCACACAGGAAGAACAACAGTTCAGCTTGTGGGGTGTACCTTCTCTCCCCATCTGGTGAATGTCTGCATTTGGTACCATGTGAAAACCATCCTCTCCAAGGTTCCCCTAATGGGGACAACCCTAAAAAGTTCTGTGCCAGAACTGAGAGTCTAAAGGGACTTCTGGATTTTTTCGGTCTTGAAGTTGTTGCTTATTTTTTCTCTTATCAACAGTTCAGCATGCCGTCTACATACCAGACTTAGCATACAAAGAGAAAGGCACAAAAAAAGTCACAAGACACACAGGTTCACGGTCTTTTAAAACTATTTTGTCCAATTAACTCTTAGAATGTATTTTATTTCTACCTTTCTACCAATAACTCTTTGTCTGTTCATGCAACATCTGCATTGCGTCTCTTTCTAACTAATCACTCTGTGCTACCAATACTGCAGAAAATGGAAGAGATGAAGAACAAAAAGGTACAGATGTGTTTCCACAGCTGTGATTCTTGCATGTGTTGGGCCATGCACAGCATCTGCATATGCTCGGATCTTCTTGGCCATATCAAGCACAGTCTCATCCCTGTCATCCCACTTCATTATGGCTAACGCAGAAGTGTATTCTTGTGGCCTGGGTCATAAAGGTTTTCCCCACATCACTTGTACACGGTACCAAGTCTGGATTTACAGTGTTTAGGTAATCTGAGAAGACAATCTCTGCCACTGCCATTTCTCTCAAGCATTGAATCCCTTGTTCTATGATCTTTTACTGGGTTTGCTGCATATAGAGATCATCTGCACACTGATATCTTTGTGCCATACTTCCTAAGAGTTGTGCCCAGAGACTGTGTGGGTTAGCCCCCCTCATCATTCCTTGGTCGATAACCAGATCATGTGACAGGGATCCCAAATGCCTTGCTTCTGTACCATCCAGAATTGTAACCTCGCCTGCAGCATCCCAAAGATGGACTTAGCAACTAATTATAGATTCATCAGGTTGTTGAGAGTAATCTTTTCTTAGGCCACGACAGTCTGTCAGGGAAAAGGACTCAATAGTGACTTCTGATTTTGTGCCATTTTCTGGAGCTGGCTTTGAGGGTCCTTCGCCCAGATCATCATCATCCACTGGTCTATCAGTTTTGTTTTTGTGCTTTTTTCCCGCAGCAGCGATTGCCAGTGGCTTAGGCTCACTGTCTGGTTTAGCTACAGCCTTAGTAGCTGGGGTGTTGGCTGCAGCCTGAGTGACTGGGGTAGCTGCTGATTTATCTCCCTGCCCCCATATGCTGCCCTACAGTATCTAGCAGTGTGCGATAAGCATATGCCAGGGCCCAGCTTATTGCAATGAACTTTTTCTCCTTAGAGTTGTCATTGCAGTTCTCTTCCAGATATTTCCCCACCTCATCTGGGTTCTGAATTTGTTCATATGAAAATTCCCAGGCTGGGGGATCAGAAAATTCCTTCAGGGTTCCACCCATTCTCTCCCATTCTCCACACCACCCAGGATTTTCCAAGCCTGGTTCTACTCCTGGTTCTGGGGTCTCATTGGCTCCTCTGGACATCACAGCCCTCATTCTAGACAAGCTGCAAATCATATAGAGGAAGCCTACCAGATAAAAAAACAGCAAAGTGGTGTCTTTAACATTCAGGGGAAACT
>NW_005055228.1:0-6703 GCF_000277835.1 Geospiza fortis
TCTCAGAAGGCAAAATGCAAAGTTTATTAGAAACCACACCTCTTTTTTATAGACAGTTACGATAAAGGTGAATGAATGAATGAACACGCCTCACACCATTGTCTAATTAGGAACAACACCATTGTTGTAAACATCTTAGAAGAAACAAGTTCAAAACACCAGCTGTAGGATTGTTTAATTCTTTCTCTGAGCATTCTCAAAACTTCCCAGAGGAATTTCTGGGAAAGTTTATCTGACTTTCTTCTCTGACCAGTTCTCAGTGTCCACAACTCCCCCTTTTTGTTTTAAAAAAGAAGGAAGGAGAACAAACACAGCTCAAGAAGTCCCTTTTGTAATTTACTGGTTACTAAACAGAACCTCAATCAGACACTGACTTAGAATGGTCAGGGAGAACTAACATCAAGTCTTGTTGTTCATTCTTGTAAGAAGTCAGTTACTAATTTTAATACAGTAAACAAAACATTGCTAGTCTGCTCAAAGAACTGGCAGTCTAACTTGTCAACATTCACTGCTCCAGAAGCAAAGAAAAGGACAGAATGCTCATCCTCTACTTGTAGAAGGACCATCCAATTGATGATCGGCATCCTGATCATCACTCAGAGGTTGCCTGTTGGCTACATTCTGCTTTTGATGTTGCAGGCCAGGGCAAACACACCTCACAGGTATCCACCATACCCCAGTATCTGTGGAAACGCATGCATACCCACGACCCCAAGTGATAAGCTCACACGGGGCCTCCCACTTATTAGTGGTTAGATCCCGTACCCAGACTTTCACTCAAGGCAGCTGTGTCTTGCCTGAAGACTGCAACGAAAAGAAGTGATTTAAAATGACAGGATTGTTTGAATTTTGTGGCACTGTAAGGTGATTGATTCTATATAGAGCCTTTTCCAATTGGGTGTGAGGGGTTTCTCCAGGCATTCCCCCTTTTTGTTTTTCAAGAACACACTTTAAAATGCCATGAGCACGTTCAACAATAGCTTGACCAGTTGAAGAATGCAGAATACCAAATTCAGGAGACACTCCCCATAAATGTTAAAACTGCCACATCTTCTGCGAGATGTAGACAGGACCATTATCAGTTTTCACAGAAGAAGGTCTACCTAAGATCGCAAAAGCCATCCTCCAATGGGCAATAACATCACGACCCTTTTCTCCAGTATGAGCAGATGCCCATATAGCAGAGGAGAAAGTGTCAATAGACACGTGCACATACTTAAGTTGGCCAAATTCAGCAATATGGGTGACATCTGTTTGCCAAAGCTGCAAGGCTTTTTGGCCTCTAGGGTTTACCCCCACTGGTAAAGGTATAGCAAGGTCATGACAGTCAGCACAAGAGCTGACAATGTCACGAGCCTCAGCTGGCGTTAACTGAAATTGTTTCTGCAGAGTATGTGGACTTTGATGGAAAAAATCATGTGACGCTTTGGCTTGCACAGTTTTGTCAGGCTGAGGCGCTACCCACGCAGGGTTAGCTAACCTGTCAGCCCTGGCATTATCTTCTGTTATGAAACCTGGTAAATTGGTGTGACTCCAAATGTGTAGAATATAGTGTGGATGAATTTGGGCCTGATTTGCACACCACAAAGTTTTCAACAAATGAAACAAAGCTGCATTACTGACTTCTTTCAGAAGTGAACAATCTAAACGTTTGGTTACATCTGCTACATAAGAATCAGTGACCAGATTTAGAGGTACTTGAGAAAATCTCTGGAATGCCATGGCAACAGCCTTCAATTCAACCAACTGGGCCGAGCCTCACTCATGGCCTTCAAGCACCTGCTACTCAGATTCATCCTTCTAAGTAACAATGGCTTTCCCTGGTTTTCCTGAGCCGTCAGTGAAGACCATGGGTCCTTGCACCAGCACCCGACTATTTTTTGGCCGCAAAGACAAATTGGTTGATTTTGACAATTGCAACAACTTATGACTGGGCAGATGATAGGCAATATGCCCCAAAAAGTTTTGCAGCACACTTTGCAAAGGAGGGCTGTTAACAAAGTTCCATTCAAAGTCTTCTTGTTCTACTGGAAGAATAATTTTTGCAGGATCAGCTGCCATTAATTGCAAACACCGTTGACGGCATTTGATTATCAAATGAGCGATCAATTCAAACAACATGGGTGTTGCCTTTTTCAGTTGATGGGGCAAGAAGACCTATTCCAAAATGTGCAAAGGATTGGACCATTTGTCACTCCATTGGCCAATGATACCTGTAGGATGAAAATCTGGATTGGTAATGAAAACAGTGATATCAATGGAGGGATCTACTTGATAAACCTGACGAGCAGAAATAGCTTGTTGGACTTCCTCCAGCGCTCGTCGCACCACAGGAGTCAATTTACGAGGTGAATTCAGATCAGGGTCCCCCTTTAAAATGTTAAACAGAGGGAACAATTGTGTCAGGGTTAGCCCCAAATAAGGACGTAATCATGTGATGGTACCCAGCAATTTCTGGGCATGATTCAGAGTCTTGACAGAATCCATGACTTGCACCTCTTGATGTTGAATGCTTTGATCCAAAATTTTGACTCCCAGATATTTTCGAGGAGGATGCTGTTAAACCTTCTTTGGAGCCACTTGCAGCCCATAAGAATGAAGAGCAGTGAACAGCTGAGGCTCTATCTTCAGCAGCTCATCCTGGATGGATGCCACCACCAGGATGTCGTCCATATACTGATAGCAATATACTTCAGGGAACTGCTTGCAGACTCCGGACAAGGCCTGAGCCACATACCATTGACAAATAGTTGGACTATTCTTGCAGCCCTGTGGCAAAGATTTCCATTGATACCTCTGCACAGGTTCTGCATTATTACTTGCAGGTACTGTAAAGGCAAATTTTGGCTTGTCATCAGAATGCAAATGAATTGTGAAAAAGCAATCCTTCAAATCAATGATCAAAATTTTCCACCCTGTAGGGAGCGTTGTGGATGAGGGCATACCAGGCTGCAATGCCCCCATGCTTTCCATCACCGCATTAATTTTCCTGAGGTCCTGTAACAGCCTCCATTTCCCAGATTTTTTCTTAATTACAAAGACAGGAGTATTCCAGGGACTAGTAGAAGACTCAATGTGTCCCTGTTGCAATTGTTCCTGAACTAATTCATGAAGGGCAACCAACTTTTCTTTTGTCAGGGACCACTGGTTCTGCCAGATGGGTGTGTTTACTAACCACTGCAAAGGCAGCATAGGATACAGAGCCCCCTTCAGCACAGTGACCCCAATCAAAAATGTGTCCCAATCCATACCCCCCAAGCTGCCAAGACATCCCGCCCCTAGAGGTTGAATGGAGCTGCAATGACATAAGGCCGAACTGTAGCCGTCTGCCCCTCTGCATTTTTGACCAGCACAGACTGTTGGCTGACAAAGGTCTGTGTTGTTCCTCCCAAGCCTTTGATGGTCAAACCCATGGAAGCCAAAGGTCACGTAGGAGGCCATGCAGAGAAGGAGATGATTGTCACATCAGCTCCTGTGTCGATCAAACCTCGAAGCTGGATCTGAGGTAGACTGGCACCCAATAGAATCAGGGTACATGTCATCTGTGGTTGCTAAGCAGAAATATCTGCAGTCCAGAAAACTTGTAGATCCGAAGCCGCTATCCCCACCACTCCACTGGTCAGTCCTGGGGACACATGACTGACAATGCACAAGTTGATCGCACTAGATCTCCCCACAAGCAGTGCACTCAATCCTTGACCCAAAGGTCCAAAGGCATCTGAAGGAATGTTATATACATGATAAGATTCTAAGATGACTGTTGCTGTGGTGTGTACATCCACCCTGGCTGATCCTTGGTTACTGTTCCTAAGCTGGCTGAGTAAGCCTGTGCTGGCACCATGCCCTGGGGAATCACTTGTGTTGGAGCACTGTTCCCCTTTGCCCTCTTTCTCCCATTTCCCAAGCCTGCTAAAAGCTGACCATTGGCATGGTATTTAGAGTTACATTGGTTTGCATAATGACCTGGCTTTGCACATCTGGCACACAAGAACTGACTCTTATTTCCTTTCTGCTTCAGTGTTCCCTGTTTTTTCTTGCTCTTATTATTCACCTGTCTCTGTTGTCCATCCCCACTGGATGCCTGGGCTGGCTGTATAGCAGCAGCCAAAACCGACATTTTGTAGTCTACAGAAAACACTGTAGAACATGCTTGGACCATATCTGTTAATGTTCGGTCACCTGGGACAACCTCTATGGTCTTCCTGCACTCTTTGTTGGCATTATCCTTTGCTAATTGCTTACATAAAATCTGTCTCAAGTTATCATCCTCAACCTGCATTTCTGAGGCCTGTCGCAGACATCTTTTCATGAAAATCCTTTCCTTAGGATTTTTCCTCCTGAAAAGCTGTGAGGCCTCAGGAACAAAATGTAAACAATGGTTATCTGCTGCTGTGGAATGCAACAGGTGGGTCTGTGGTTAGTCTCATGTGGATGTTTGGAATTAATGGCCAATCACAGCCCAGCTGGCTCAGACTCTCTGTCTGAGCCACAAACCTTTGTTATTCATTCCATTCTATTCTTAGCTTAGCTAGCCTTCTGAGGAAACCTTTTCTTCTATTATTTTAGTATAGTTTTAATGTAATATATATAATAAAATAATAAATCAAGTCTTCTGAAACATGGAGTCAGATCCTAGTCTCTTCCCTCAACATAAGACTCCTGTGAACACCGTCACAGCTATTCCCACAGCTGGCTATTGTCACATCACGTCAGGGTCACCAGATGTTGCTGTAGAGACAGACAAGACACCTTTTTTTTCATGCAGCAATAGCCAAGCTTTACTGTTCACAGCTCATATTTATATGGTTTTCCCAAAGCATTGTGCTTAATTTTAATCGATTAGCAACTTGTTGCTTCTCAGTTTATTGGTTAGTAGTTGCTAGTGTACATTTACCCCAAAGACTTTCTTCCCTAAAGATGTTTACATGCTTGTCTCACAGGTACAAGCTGATGTGCAGGCTGATTCTCATGGGTACTTGTCAGGCCAGTCGTTAGCTGTACTTAGCCAAAGTAGCAGGCCTCAGCCATGATTTTACAAGGCCTTTCTTTTGTAAGGTTTTACCTATATGCAACAACAACCAACAACACCTCCTTGAACAGAAACAATGCTTGGTTATCGTTGCTCCATGCATTGAATTTTGTGCGTCTATGGCACAACCAGAACAACCTTTTCTCACCTGCTTATTGGGGATACCCTTGAATGGCACACAAAGTATAGAAGTAACATAAATTGTTGTGAAAATGTGACACTCTTCTCAGAAAAAAATTGTAATACCACAACCCACTGTATGGAACTATGGGATCTTTGGGATGACAATTTACCTGTTGCTTCACTTGAACCCCAAGAATTAGACATTTTAAGGACATTATCAGTAGAAGAATGTGCATTTTTAAATTATACACTGGGACATGATATGTGGGACCGAATTGGAACAGGAAAGGAAAATGTTACTCCTGATAGTTTCTGAATTAGATAGATTGGCTTGCTTTTTGGCTAAAATAGTAAATGAAACTTCCTTCATTTTGAGTGCTTTGGCTATAGGTGTAGATAGCATGTGGCATGCTACCTTGCAAAATTGTGCTGCTATTGGTTTTCTTTTGTTAGCTCATGGACATGGTTGTGAGGATTTTCTGGGATAGATCACTGTCTGGAAGAGTTAGGTTTACCAAGCTGGGTGAAGAGCCTCATTCAAACTGGGCTTATCATTTTTTGTATTATCATAATTATTTTGCTCATTGTGCTGTGTTTGTAATTCTGTCTGCAAAGGGCCCTGCAGAGGATGATAAAGACTGCCTTTGTAGTCGAAAAACAAAAAGGGGAAACTGTGATGGCTAACAGCTGGCCTGAAGGCCTCACAGAAACAAGTAGTCTTGACCTTGACTTGATCAGTCTGTACTCGTGAGGAAAGGAAGTAAACATCTTTAAGGAAGAAAGCATTGAGGAGTGGAAGGACTTAACTGCAGGGAACGGATGTTGGGCAATCTTTGGCGAGCGCATACGTCGGCAGCTACTGGACAGTGAACTGCGTGGCAACAAGTTACTAGCCAATTGTAATCGAACGTGCAGTTTTTGAAAACCATATAAATATGAGCTGTGAACAATAAAGATCTGCTTGAACTTTGGAGTGTTGTGTCCATCTCTACTGCAACAATGGGTTGGATATTTGAAAACTTTCTTCTGAACTGTTAAGAGTCCCCTTTGTCTCTAAATCACGTCATGAGCATAGACAATTCCATAAGCATATTGGGAGTCTGTCCAAATATTGATGATTTTTCCCTTGGCTAGTTTCAATGCTCAGGTTAGAGCTATCAGCTCAGCCTTTTGTTCTGAAGTTCCTGCAGGTAATGAATTTGACTCGATTACCTTAGAGACAGTGGTCACAGAATATCCAGCCATCCACATCCCTTGTTTCATGAAACTGCTGCTGTCAGTAAACCAGTTTGTGGCATCTGGGAAGTGGTTCTTCTTTTTGATCTGGGTGGCTGGAGTAGACAGCTGTCGTGGTTTAAGAGGAAATAGATTTTCTGGGATATGCTGTGGTCAGACCAATGAGATGTTCAGATTTTAATTTTGGCACCTGGTTTGGCCACTGAGGCATTGGATACGCCTCTGAGAACACAGGGGTTAAAAAGCAGAGCTCTCGTGGGAGAAGCTCTCTTTGATTTCTGGCGGGAAAGTGTTCGGGTCTCTCTCCCTCCCGTC
>NW_005055228.1:6836-15392 GCF_000277835.1 Geospiza fortis
GGGGGGGGGGGTGTGCACCGAGAAGAGTCTGGTCGCTTGTAGGAGCTTCTAACCCTTTCTTTGGACAATGAAAACTTTGCAGAGCATTGACCTTTCCTGGAGGGGAGATGGAGTGGAGGATTGAAGAAGGAAATGGGCAAATGATGAAAGTCTGAGCAGTGAGAGATGCTGGGAAAATAGAGAAGAACCTTAGGTGGAAAGAGATGATGGAGTAGCTTTTCTTGTATAGCCATGGACAGAACAGTTTTTTCTGTGATACAGAGACTGCGTCCAGGGGAGCAATGCCTCAGAACCAAGAGGGTTCAGTGTTGGTGCCCCTCGGCCCCAGGGGGCGAACAAATTTGGGGGGGACAGGTGTCCCGAAAGTGAGAGACTGTGCCCTTTTTGGAACTGGACAAAGCACCCTTAAAAAGGACAACCCTAGAAGCAGCTCTGGTCCATGTTTAGTGGTGAGAGCACTGGACATGAAAGGAAGAGCTCACCATGGCACAAGAAGGACTCCTCTCCTCTTGACGGATTGAGAATTGAGTATTTACAGGGTGATGATGGACTGAGAGTTGAAATTTTGGAGATAGATGTATTGGAAATGTGGTGGGGGGAGGAGGAAATGTTTTTGCAAAGTTTTCATTGTTCCTGTGTGTGTTTCTTTTTATTTATAGTAGTAGTATAGTTAATAAAGCTTTCTTTCCTCTATTTCTAAGTAGAAGCTTGCTTTGCTTATTCCTGGTCACATCTCACAGCAGACACCAGGGAAAGTGTATTTTCATGGGGGCACTGGCATTGTGCCAGGGTCAAACCATGACAACAGCCTCGATGGTTTCCAGGCAATTGTGTACCACTGGTTCAGCTTCAGATTTTCCTTGCAGAAAGGAAGTAGGGTTAACAATGTTAATTACTTGAATGTCAATGTCATCAGATTTGGCCAGAACTGCTTGATATTTCAGGAATCTTGAAGGAGACAACCAGTGATTTCCTATCTGCTCTAGGACAGCCAACACTGTGTGTGACACTAGAACAGTCATCTTTTGTCCTATTGTGAATTTTCTTGCTTCTTTAGTGTTCATTATAACTGCTGCAACTGTTCTAAGGCAGGCCGGCCACCCCTAGCTCACAGTGTGTAGTTGCTTGGAGAAATATGCTACTGCTCTTTAATAGGGGCCCAATAACTATGCTAAGACTTCGAGAGCTATCTCCTGCCTCTTGTGTGAAAACAGAAAAAAAGGGTTACTCATGTCAGGAAGTGTGAGGGTTGGAGCTCTCATAACTTCATGCTTCAATTATTTGAAGGTCTTGTCAGCTTCAAGAGTTCATACCACAGTATTTTTAGAGACCTTTACCATTTCATATAAAGGTCTTACAATTAGTCCATAATTATAAATCCACAACCGACACCAACCTGTAATTCCAAGGACAGTGCAAAGTTCTCTTACAGTTCATGGCTTAGGTGTTTGTTAGATTGCTTCCTTCCATGCAGTTCCCAGGGATCATTGTCCTCCACTGATCTCGTATCCAAAGTAGGTCACCTGTTGTTGTACCAGCTGAGCTTTCTGTTGAGAATCTGGATAAACATTTAGTCCAAGAAAATTCAACAGACTCATTGACCATACAAGGCACTCTTCAGAAGTTTTTGTAGCAACCAACAAGATATCTACATATTGTAGAAGTGCACCTTCCTGTCCTGGTTTAGGGCAAATTTGGGAGAAAACCTCCAAAGGGGGCCCTTCAGAAAGCAAACCCACATGGCCCCTCCCCCCAACCGGTTTGGGAAGGATTCCTCAGAGAGAAGTGGAAAGAACCTGTTTATTTAACAGGCAAAGCACCCCCCAGCACACAGAATGAACAATACCGGATGATGCAAACTCGGTGTTTCCCAGGTCCCAGTCTGGAGCAGATTCGAGTGGTTCCAAAAAAGGGAAAGGAAAAACAGTCCAGGGAAAAATTCGGACTGCTTAGCTAAACTAACTAACGAGCAGGAAGCAAAAAGCAAAAGCAAAGCAGGAGCAAAGCAGAAGCAAGAGCAAGAGCAAAGGAAAAAGCAAAGCAAAAAGCAAAAGTTGCACTATGTACTGCCCCGTCTCTGTGTCCCGCCAGCTGTGGGGGAGCAGGCTGATAACAAAACAAAACATTCACTCTTCAGAGCCAGTCTTGAAGGCACAGAACATAATATCCAGCATAAACAGAATACATGAATGGGGATATAAGCATCATAACATCACCCTAGGACACTTCCCCAGGTGGAGATTGCCATTGCTCTAATTCTTTAGCCAATTAGTTTCTAAAAAGCATGGGACTGTTTTTGAATCCTTTAGGTAACACTGTCCAGGTAAGCTGGCTTTTCCTTCCTGTTCTAGCATTTTCACATTCAAATGCAAAAATCATCTGATTCTCTTCTGCAAGAGGTAAGCAGACGGCATCTTTGAGATCTATGACTGAAAACCAGATTAAATACTCTCGTAATTTTGTTAGCAGCATGTAAGGATTAGCTACTACTGGATGGATCTTAGCTATTGGTCTGGGTCCTGTTTGTAATTCAATTTTAATAGGGTCAGCTGATTTTGATCTTCCTGGAGTATTAGTATCCCATACGCCCAGGTACACCTGATTTAATATTTGTTTCAAATAGATGTCATTATTCCTGTCTCTGACTCAATTGTTAATCCTAATGCTAAAACTTATTTGTCGTCTGGCACTTTAAATTTTATTTACACTTTTTAAAATTTCAATTGTTGCTTTCAAATTTTTGAGTAAATCCCTGCCTAACAGAGATTTAGGTGAATTAGGTAAGTAGAGGAATTCATTTATTACCATACTTTTCTCAATTTTGTATTCAAGTGGTTTTAAAAAGAATGCATTTTTTGGTTGGCCCATGACTCCCTTGACTCTAATGTATTTTTCACTCTTAGGCACCAAAGCTTGATTCAAAACTGAAAATGTGGCTCTGGTATCTATTAAAAATTCAATTTATTTATCATTCCCTAGTTGCATTTAAACTAGCGGATCTGCTAGGGCAGCATCCACCGGTCTCAGTTACTCATTATTATCTACAGCGGCAGTGATAGTTTCTTGCACTTGATTTGTCAAGTCAGGGCACTGGCACCTCCAGTGACCTTCTCTTTTACAAAATACGCATTGATTCAGTTTCAGTATGGGTTGTGATTAATTTCAGCCCCTGTTGCAATAGGACACGAGATGAACTACGCACTCTGAAACCGCCAAGGTAAAAAAGAAGGTAAGTTTATTTTCGAACTCCAATATTTATAGACTTTCAAAAGTGACAGTGGCTTGGAGGATGAAATTGCCACCTCTCCAATGACACTGGTCAAACCAACAGTCCATCAAATTTCTCCTCCTCCAGAAAAGAATGCAAAAACAATCATTATTTACATAAATGTGTGTGAGAACTCCGTTGCAAAAAAATGTAAACACCAGAAGGCTTAGAAGAACTTAGAAGAACAGGGTGACAAGCCCCTCTCCCCCCCCCACTGCTTCCACCTTTGCCTCTGCTCTGTCTTCGACCACGCTCACCATTCTGGTGCTGATCCAGTGCAACCACTATAGCCATGGTCAGCTTTTTCTGTTCTTGCTTGTCCCTGTTATTATATACTCTTCAAGCTTCTGCCATTAATACTTCCAGGTGCCTGGTTGCAGGCTATCTCATTTTCTGAAGCTTAAATCTGATGTCTGGGCTTGATTGCCCTAACATTAGAGAAACTAACTGCTGCTTTCCCATGTCTGATATGGGGTTTAGGGTTGTATATTTCATCAAGGCTGCACAGAGTCTGTCCACAAAAGCAGTAGGAGACTCCTGGCATCCTTGTTTAACCTGAAATATCATAGACCAATTAATTGCTTTTGGGATAGCATTTTTCCAATCTGATTTTAATCAAATTTCAGTATCTAACCAGCAGCGCATAATCTCCTTCATCATTTGGATTCCATCAGGGGGTGGAAGTGGGAAACACTTGTTCCAATGTACCCTGCAGGGGTCCACTAGTAATTTGTCCCTCTACATGTGCTCTGGCTGTTTTAATTACCAATTCATTTTCTGTTTCTGTAAACTCTGACAACATTAAATCAATATCACACCAGTCAGGATTCTGGTTCTTTACAACTAATTCAAGCCTTTTTGCAACTTTCCCAGGATTGTCTTTGTAATTTCTAACTTTTCTCCAGCTATTCAGATCACTAGTGGAAAAGGGAACTTTCACCCACATTGCTTCTCCCCCAGGACCTATTACTTCCCTCAGAGAGGCTATCAGAGGTAAAGCCTTTTTCGTTTTACTTCTCATTTGTGCTGTTATTGGAGTCCCTGAACTCGTTTCCTCGCCAGGATCATCCATTTCACCCTCATTACTGCTCGGGCTTGGCGGGGGGGAGAGTAGTTGGAGGACAGTGTGCAGCTGGCCTTGGATATTTCAGCTGTAAATCCTGAATGTCTATAACACTGTCTCCTTCATGCTTGTCCACTAACTTCAAACATGTCTTCCTTATACTACATGCAGAACAACATCTCTTCATCTTCAGTCTGTTATCTTTTTCTAATGCTAACACAAAGGAATCACACAGACCCAAATTTGTGCCACATTCCCTTTGCCACTCCAGCTTATTTCTCAGAGTAAAAAAAGGTCTGCATACATTGCCTCATCTTACTTTGATTCTTTCCTTAAAACAACATTAACTGAAACAAAGTATTGTAACTTAATGTACCATTCACAGACAATTTTTCCCACTGTCCAATCAATAAAGAGGCCACCATTAGTTGCAATGTTTTAATAAATCAATCTTCTTTAGGTTACCTCCTGGAATGCCTCCTAACTCCCTCCAATGGGCCAAAACACAACCTAAAGGGGTCTTTTTGACTATTTCTTTACTGCTGGAACTACTCATTTCAATGTAACCTCAATTGTATGTGACTGAACTTTATAGAAAAAATACAAATCCTACTTTCATCAGCTCTCAGCCCCTGCGCATGACACTGCACACAGAGCGAATATCAGGTGTGACAGACTCCAATTTTTTTTCTTTTTTTTTTTTCAATTAAAGCATTCAATATGTACCCAAGGGTCACACAGCCACGGGACACCAAACCGACACAATATTCCACACATGAAACAAGGATTTGGGGTCCTATAAATGGAAGGAATGAAACAGGGTATTGGAGCAGGATGGGACATGGATTAAAACTGTTACCAAAGCAAACCATAAAAACTTCTGGCAAACACCCAAACAGTAACAACTGTAAAGACACTAACACAGACAGCAAAAATTTTTGGCAGACACACAACAGCCAGGAACAACTGTTAGCACATACATAGAAAAGAAACACTAATTTTATACAAAATACACAAAATAACACATACAATAATCAAGCTCAAAATTCCAAGACCAAAACCAATAGTAAAAGTCATCAGACTTCTTTCAAGGATGCTAACCACTTGTACTTCTTTTGGGGACTTTAATCCCTTCCTTTAGGGACTCTAACCCCTTTGTATCAACTTCAGAATTTTTTCTGTGATACTGCGCCCTGTGAGGGACATCTCCCCCATCTCACAGGAGTTTCTTAATCAAACAAACCAAGAACGTTTTAAATCAAATTACAAATACCTTGTATTTTTGCAGTCGGTCGGTCCTTGTCTGCCCCCACAGAGAGCTGGTGAAGCCCAGAGTCCCTCTGAAAAAATCTCAGGGCTTGCCAGGAGAGTCCCCAAATCCAACGGATTTTGCAGCCAGGCAGATAGGTCCTGCTGCATTAGGTTGCCAAAACTGATGCCTGAAAGATACGCTGGAAATAAATCCCCATAGACCAATGTCTATAGAGCAGGTATTTGTTTATTGCAGTGTTGGAGATGAGGGGGATATTGCCACCTAACTCACACACCTTTGTCAAGTGCTGTGGTATATTTACACAGTAGGTATTGCTTAGTGTTACTATGTCACTATAACATCATCACATACGTGCCAGAACTAATTTACATAGTATGATCTCATGGTTATTAGATAGTTCTTTTGCACTGTGCTTGTGCCTCCCCAAATCGGGGGTCATCGGGGATCTTTGATGAAGGCTTCCAAGGTCTTCTTCACATCTGAACTTCTCAACTTTGTCTTCCAAGAATGTGCAGTTCTGGTGTTCCTTGGTCTGTCTGGTCCTAACCGGTCTAAATTCTTTATTTTGTGGCTACTTTGCTTTACATTTGCCAATTTCTCATTAGTACTGTACTTATCTATCTCTAAAGCTATCCACCTGGTGAGTTTTTTTCTTCTTTTTTGTCTATTCAGCATTAAGCAACAAGTTAACTATATACTAGCGATTACATTGTACAGAATTTATTTATATCAAATTATATAGGTATAAAAATCTATAATTCAGGTTATATAGGTATAAAAGATTATGATTCTGGTTATATAGGTATCAGGTTATATAGACATATAAAAAGTCATGATTTAAGTTATAATGATATCAGATCATATAGATATATCAATTTATATTAATGTCTTATAACTCAAGTTATATACGCAACTTGTAACTTTTACCTAAGTTATATAGGCATCAGTAGACATGGGAACTTCTCTATCTATGCAAAGGGGGAACAGTTGTTTCAATGTTCTTTTCATAAGTGGGAAAGATGTGTGTGTGTCCTGGTTTAGGGCAAATTTGGTAGAGAATCTGCAAAGGGGGGGGCCCCTCCAGTAAGCAAACCCACATGGCCCCTCCCCCCAACCGGTTCTGGAAGAATTCCTCGGAGAGAAGTGGAAAGAACCTGTTTATTTAACAGGCACAGCACCCCCCAGCACACAGAATGAGCAATACCGGATGACATCACTCTGAAACAGATGACAAATTCAGAAAGTCTCTCTCGGGGGTGGTCACTGTTATCAGTCCCTCCGGTGCTGGGGCAGCTGCTTCAGGCCACAAGGTGCAAACTCTCAGTGTTCCCAGGTCCCAGTCTGGAGCAGGTTCAAGTTCTTTCCAAAAAGGAAAGGAGAAACAGTCCAGGAAGAAATTTGGACTGTTTAGCTAAACTAGCTAATGAGCGGAAGCAAGAGCAAGCAGAAGCGAAGCAGAAGCAAGAGTGAGAGAGCAAAGCGAAAAGCAAAAGCAAAAAAAGCAAAAGCCGCACAAGCTGCTGCCCTGTCTCTGTGTCCCACCAGGCTGATAAGAAAACCCAAACAAAACTTTCACTCTTCAGAGCCAGTCTTAAAGGCACAGAACATGATATCCAGCATAAACAGAACACATGAATGGGGATACAAGCACCATAACGTCACCCTAGGACAGTGTGTTAATTTGAATTTTGCCGGCAAATAAAAGTAACATGGGGATGCCGGTGAGAGTTTACTGAATATGTGAGATGAGTCTCCCTAGGACAGATGGGTTTGAAAAGCATGAGTTTCTGATTATTCCTAGTTGTGGTTGTGTTTTGCTAGTGTCAGGAAAATTAATCCACTAACACCAGAAGTTTATGTCCAAAAAGGAGACAGAGGACTCCTGTAACTTTATTATAATAAAAGGAGAGGCCATGGAGCATTTCCCCTCGGGTCACTCAAATTTTTAGGGGACACAGTCTCCTTTTTATCCTAATTTCCCATCTACATTTCCCTCTGTCTTTCCCCATTGGCTGAGGTACTTGAGAGGTACTGACTTCCCGAAATGCCTAATACCGAAAACCCCTTCTAATATATACCCCCCACTTCCCATTTTTCCTTTTCTTTGTGTCTCTGTCCTTTTTCTCTAAATCCAGAGACTTAGCACAGTCTTGAGTGAGTAAGAGTGTGTCAATTAGTGGAATTCCTCTGGAATTTATGGTTTCCCTCACTGCTTCTTTCACCTTGCCATATCTGGCCTTATCTACCATCAGGCCCACATTTTGTTTGCAAAGACACCTCCTTCTCATTCCTTGCAGTCCCTCACTTCTTATTTTCTCAATAGTTGTATTTACAAATCCTAGTTATCATTGACTTAATTTTCTGTTCTTGGGTTCTTTTTGTTTTTGCAATTATTTGCAGTGACATAATTTTCTGTCTTTTTGTAGACATTTCTGGATTAGTAGTAATCCAGATATGATGATACAAGCATCATATAGCTAACCCAGGACATTGGTAAAAAAGATTAGAGTTGCTACAGCACATAAGAGGGAAAAAAGCATTTGTTGAACCCATAGTCCACCAGGTAACCATGAAAACATGTCCCATTCCCATACTTTCCACGTTTGGACCAGTACATGAGCTGAATTTCTTATTCCCTTTGGTTTTGGCTTTGCCACTTTTCCATTGTCACCTATTTGCAAACAGCAGTTAGAGTAATTTAATTTTTCCACACTATCGTGGTTTGAGGAAGTGGGTTTTCTGGGAATGCTGTGGTCAGACCAATAAGTGTTTAGATGTGAATATTGGCAGCTGGTCTGGCCACTGAGGCATTGGATACGCCTCTGAGAACACAGGGGTTAAAGCAGAGTTTTCCCCTGGGAACTTCCTCTTTGGGTTCCGGCGGGGAGACAGGTCAGATCTCTCCCCCGTCCAGCTGCTGCTGCTGGGCAGGGGGGGGGGAGGCATGGGCTG
>NW_005055228.1:15793-16806 GCF_000277835.1 Geospiza fortis
GCAGCCGAGAAGGGGGAGGGGGGGGGGAAGTGCACCGAGAAGGAGTCTGGCCGCTTGTAGGAGATTTTAACCCCACTTGGACAATGAAAACTTTGCAGAGCATTGACCTTCCCTGGAGGGGAGATGGAGTGGAGGATGAAGAAGGAAATGGGCAAGTGATGAAGGTTTGGGCCAGTGAGAGTGATGCTGGAACAATAGAGAAGAACCTTAGGTGGAAAGAGATGATGGAGTAGCTTGTTGCTGGACTCTTTTTGTACAGCCATGGACAGAACCATGCTTCCTTGTGACACAGAGGCTGCATCCAGGGGGGAGGCGATGGCTCAGAACTGAGAGGGTTCAGTGTTGGAGACCCCCCGGCCCCAGGGGGTAGAAAATATGGGGGGGACAGGATGTCCTGAAAGTGAGACTGTGGCCTTTTTGGAAGGAGACAGAGCACCCTTAAAAAGGACAACCCTAGAAGCAGCTCTGGTCCATGTTTAGTGGTGAGAGCACTGGACATGAAAGGAAGAGGTCACCATGGCCCGAAAAGGACTCCTCTCCTCTTGACGGACTGAGAATTGAGTATTTAAAGGGTGATGATGGACTAAGAGTTGAAATTTGAGAGATAGATGTGTTGGAGATGTGGTGGGGGGAGGAGGAAATGTTTTTGTAAAGTTTTCATTGTTCCTGTGTGTGTGTGTGTGTGTCCTTTTCTTTTGTAGTTTAGTTAATAAACTTTTTTCCCCTATTCCTAAGTAGGCTGCTTTGCTTATTCCTGGTCACATCTCACAGCAGACACTAGGGAAGGTGTATTTTCATGGGGGCACTGGCATTGTACCAGTGTCAAACCACGACACGCACACTCCCCTTCTTCTGCCAATCGATAATCTAATATCATCTGATCTTGAAGCATCGCATTCCTCATCTGAGTGGATTGATCAGCAAGAAGGTTAAGAGCTGTAGCTGTCTGCTTGGTTATTATTTCTGAGACATAAACTTTGAGGAACTTAGAGATTTTAGAGGAGCTAAGATTT
>NW_005055229.1:0-1773 GCF_000277835.1 Geospiza fortis
CTCATCATCCAGGTCCTCCTCCTCCAGGTTCTCCTCATCACCCAGGTTCTCCTCATCATCCGCGTCCTTCTCATCCAGGTTCTCCTCCAGGTTCTCCTCGTCTTCCTTCTCATGGGAGGAGCCACCGTGGTCATGGCGGTCTTTGTGGTCATCACGGTCATGGTGGTCATCGAGGTCATTGAGCTCATTGAGGTCATGGTGGTCATCACGGTCATGGTGGTCATCGAGGTCATGGTGGTCATTGAGGTCATGGTGGTCATCGTGGTCATTGTGGTCATCAAGGTCATCATGGTCATGGTGGTCATCACGGTCATGGTGGTCATCATGGTGGACATTGAGATGGTGGTCATCACAGTCATGGTGGTCATTGAGGCCATCTAGGTCATTGAGGTCATGGTGGTCATCATGGTCATTGTGGTCATGAAGGTCATGGTCATGGTGGTCATCACGGTCATTGAGGTCATCGCAGTCATCGTGGTCATCACGGTCATCATTGGCATGGTCATCACCATCATCGTCACCTTCCTCTCCCTCCTGGCTGAGTTTGGGGGTTTGGGGCCTGGGGGAGATGGGACCATCCGTGGTGGTTCCATCCGTGGTCATGGGATTGGGGGAGGTCCTGGAATCCATGGGAACGTTCTCTGGAGAAATCGCTTCATCGGGGGTCACGGACCTGGCCGAGGTGGGACCGTCCATGGTCACGGACCTGGCCGAGGTGGGACCGTCCATGGTCACAGGCTTGGGTGAGATCCTTGAATCCACGGCCAGGTGCTTTGGAGAAAAGGTCCCATCTGTGGCCATGACTTTGGGTGAGGTGGCTCCATCCATGGTCACAGTCCATGATGAGGTGTCCCCACCCATGGATGTGTGGGAGATGGTCCCAAAGAGGAACTCAAAGCTTTGGTCCATGGGAACGGCCTGGGGTGGGATGGACTCATCCATGGACACCTGGAGGATCTCCTCAAACGTGGATCCACAGCTTTGGAGCTCCTGGGAGATGCTCCCAGCCACGGGCATGGATTTGGGTGGCATGGATCCATCTGTAGACACCTGGAGAAGGTTCTCATCCATGGGCATGGATTTGGGTGGGATGGATCCATCTGTAGACACCTGGAGAAGGTTCTCATCCATGGGCATGGATTTGGGTGGGATGGATCCATCTGTAGACACCTGGAGAAGGTTCTCATCCATGGGCATGGATTTGGGTGGGATGTCCTCATCCTCGGCCATGGATTTGGGTGGGATGTCCTCATCCACGGACACCTGGAGAACGTTCTCATCCTTGGCCATGGATTTGGGTGGGATGTCCTCACCCATGGACACATGCAGGACGTCCTCAAACGTGGATTCATGGCTCTGGAGCTCCTGGAAGATGCTCCCATCCACAGTCATGGGCTTGGGTGGGATGTCCTCATCCTTGGGCATGGAAGTGGGTGGGACGGACCCATCTGTGGACACTCGGGAGATCTCCTCAAACATGGCCACGGATTTGGGTGGGATGTCCTCATCCATGGACTCGGGTGGGATGGACCCATCTGTGGACACGTGGAAGATGTTCTCCAATGTGACCACGGATTTGGGTGGGACGTTCTCATGTGTGACCACGGATTTGGGTGGGATGTTCTCCAATGTGACCACGGATTTGGGTGGGACGTTCTCATGTGTGACCATGGATTTGGGTGGGATGTTCTCATCCTCATCCATGGGCTTGGGTGGGATGTCCACATCCATGCACACCTGGAGGATCTCCTCAAACGTGGATCCATGGCCTTG
>NW_005055229.1:5745-7454 GCF_000277835.1 Geospiza fortis
GATGTCCCCAGGTGTCACTTGCGGCGCAGGTAGAAGGCGGTGGCGCCCGCGGCCGGTGCCAGCTGCAGCGCCTCGTCCGGGGCCGTGCTGAGGAAGAGCCCGGGGAAGGCGGCGGCCTCGAAGGTGTGCGTGGAGCCGCCGAAGGTCTTGTAGAAGGTGAAGGGCGCGGCCCTGTCCTTGTCGGCCGAGAACAGATCCAGCAGCCCCACGTCCTGCCGGGCAGGGACACAGAATGGTGGCACAGGCTGGGGACAGCAGCCGTGGCCTGGTGGTGTCACCTCGGGGAGCAACCATCTGCAGGTGGCACCATCTCCAGGTGATACCACCTCAAGGAACCCACACTGACCTCATCTCCAGGTAAACTCACCTCCAGGTGACCCCATCCCCAGGTGACCCCATCTCCAGGTGACACCACCTCAAGGAAGACCCATCTGCAGGTAGCACCATCTCCAGGTGTCCCCATGTCCAGGTGTCCCCATGTCCCGGTGTCCCCATGCCCAGGTGGCCCCACCTCAAGGAACCCACACTGACCCCAACTCCAGGTGACCTGTTTCCCACCAGGGTGTCCCACCAGGTGACCCCATCTCCAGGTGGCGCCACCTCAAGGAACCCCCATCTCCAGATGACAACAACATCAGGGCCACACCCCCAGGTGATGTCACCATCACCCCACCCTGGGGAATCCCCACTTCCTGGTGACCCCGCCCCCAGGTTGGCATTTCTGGGGTGACGCCACTCCCGGGTGCCCCACTTTGGGCTGGCCCTTCCCAGGATGTCCACCCTGGGTTCTCCACCCTGGGTTCTCCACCCTGGGTGCCCCACCTTGGGCTGGCCCTTCCCAGGATGTCCACCCTGGGTTCTCCACCCTGGGTTCTCCACCTTGGGCTGGCCCTTCCCAGGATGTCCATCTTGGGTTCTCCACCCTGGGTTCTCCACCCTGGGTTCTCCACCTTGGACTGGCCCAGCCCTGGGTGCCCTCACCTCACCTTGGCTCACCCACCTTGGGCTGAGCCATTTTTGGGTCCCCACCACCCCAGGGTGTCCCCACTCCGAGTTGACCCGCCTTCAGCTAACCCACCTTGATTGACCCACCTTGATTGACCCACCTTGGATTGACCCATTTTTGGGTCCCACCCACCTATGGATGTCCCCACCTTGAGCTGACCCGCCTGGATTGACCCAATTTGAATTGACCCACCTTGAGTGACCCACCTTGGGTTGCCCACCTTGAGTTGACCCACCTGGATTGACCCAATTTGAGTTGGCCCACCTTGCATTGACCCAAATTAGGTTGACTCATCTCAAGTTGACCCACCTTGAGCTGATTCAGCTTGAGCTGACTCACCTTGGGTTGTCCATCTTGGATTGACCACCTTGACTGACCCACCTTGACTGACCCACCTTGGATTGCCCACCTTGGGTTGACCACCTTGGATTGACCACCTTGACTGACCCACCTTGGATTGCCCACCTTGGATTGACCACCTTGGATTGACCACCTTGACTGACCCACCTTGACTGACCCACCTTGGATTGCCCACCTTGGGTTGACCACCTTGGATTGACCCACCTTGACTGACCCACCTTGGATTGACCCCCTTGGGTTGACCACCTTGGATTGACCCACCTTGGATTGACCACCTTGACTGACCCACCTTGACTGACCCACCTTGGATTGACCCCCTTGGGTTGACCACCTTGGATTGACC
>NW_005055229.1:8913-9886 GCF_000277835.1 Geospiza fortis
GCGCGCCCCCCCCCGAGACCGTCACTGTCACCTCTGGGGACACCCGGACACACAGGTGGGACACGGGGACAGCGGGATGGACAGGGGGGACTTGGGGACGTGGGACACGGAGACAGAGAGGTGGGATATGGGGATGGACAGGGGGGATATGGGGGCATGGGGACAGCAGGACAGACAGGGGGGACTTGGGGATGGACAGGTAAGGACATGGGACATGGGGTCACAGGGATGGACAGGTGGGACGTGGGGACATGGGGATGGACAGGGGGACATGGGGGGACATGGGGACATGGGACACAGGGAGACAGGTGGGACATGGGGACATGGGGATGGACAGGGGGACATGGGGACATGGGACACAGGGACACTGAGACAGACAGGGAGGACGTGGGGATGGACAGGTAAGGACATGGGACACGTGAACGGACAAGTGGGGATGTGGGACATGGGGATATGGGACACAGGACATGGGGACATCGCAGGGACACAGGGACAGGGACACAGGGACAGGGATGGACACGGGGACAGGGACACGGGGACACAGGGACACGGGGACACCTGCACCCACCTTTCCCCAGGAAGTCCTCGAACAAGGCCACCATGTCGGGGTCGATGACACCCTCGGCCGTGTCCCCGCTCCCCGCCGTGACCCCCGGGCGGTGTCCCCGGGGCGTCCTTCTGTGGGGACAGAGGGGTCAGGGTGGGTGACACCAGGGACGGGGGGAGGTGATGCTCCCCGGCACGAGGAGGGGGACAGCGCTGACCCCACACTGTCCCCACACTGTCCCTACATTGTCCCTACATTGTCCCTACATTGTCCCTACATTGTCCCCACACTGTCCCCACACTGTCCCTACATTGTCCCTACATTGTCCCCACGTTGTCCCCGCTCACCTGAGGGCAGCTCTGGAGGCGCGTGACATGGTTGGGCCTGCCGAGATGGTGGCACAGGTGGCACAGGTGGCACAGGTGG
>NW_005055229.1:9988-10575 GCF_000277835.1 Geospiza fortis
AAGGGCGCCCGCCCCGGGAACTGGCGGGGCAGGTGACAGTGACACCGAGCGATGGCGAAATGCCACCTGCTGCCAGCGTCCCCAGCGATGCTCAGAGTCACCGTGCCGGGGATGTCCCCGTGCCACGCCTGTCCCCTCAGTGTCCCCTGTGCCATGGTGCCCTGTGGGTGGCCCCTGTGCCCTGTCCCTATGGTGCCATCGCCTTGTCACCATTGTCACCATGAGTGATGTCCCCAAGGTGCTGTGAGCACTGTCCCCAGTGTCCCATCCCTGTGTCCCTTGTGCCTTGTCCCCAAGGTCTTTTGTGCCCTGTCCCCAAATGCCACCATCCCTGTCCCTGCTCTCCCCCATTCCCTGTCCCCAAGATCCCATGTCCCCATCCCTGTTGTCCCCCGATCCCTGTCCCCAAATGCCACCATCCCTGTCCCTGTTGTCCCCCACTCCCTGTCCCCACACCCCGTGTGCCCCCTGTCCCCGCGCTGTCCCCGTGTCCCCCGTGTCGCGCTGTCCCCGCGCTGTCCCCGCGGGATCCGGGAAGGGGCCGCGTCACCGCCGCCCCTTGGGGACGTCCCGTTCTGTCCCCATCC
>NW_005055229.1:11402-11928 GCF_000277835.1 Geospiza fortis
GGTGTGGGCACGGTCTGGAACGTCCCCATCCCGCAATGTCCCATCCCTGAGGTCCCCCTGTCCCCTCCCCAAAACTTCCGTGTCCCCATCCTCATCACCACCCACACGGTGTCCCCATTTCTTTAGGTGTCCCCATGATGTCCCCATCCCCTTGGTGTCCCCATCCCCTTCCCTCCCGTGTCCCTGCAGTGTCCCCACCCCATCGGCATCCTCGATGTCACCATCCCTGGTGTCCCCATTCCCACAGTGTCCCCATCCCCTTGGCACGCCCGTCCCCATCCCCTCGCTGTCCCCTGCGCTGTCCCCGCTGTCCCTTGCACTGTCCCTGTGCTGTCCCCTCTGTCCCCTGCACTGTCCCCTGCGCTGTCCCCGCTGTCCTCCCGCTGTCCCCTCGCTATCCCCTCTGTCTCCTCTGTCCCCTGCACTGTCCCCCCGCTGTCCCCGCTGTCCCCCCGGCTGTCCCTTGCACTGTCCCTGCGCTGTCCCCTGCACTGTCCCCGCTGTCCCCCCGCTGTCCCCTGGCTGT
>NW_005055229.1:13875-14650 GCF_000277835.1 Geospiza fortis
GGGGGGAAATAGGAGAGACCACCGGACACGGGGGTCGGCTCTGAGCCCCTGTGCCCGCTCGGTGCCAGGCAATTACCGGACGCAGCTGTGGGACAAACAGTCCGAGTCCTTCCTGCCCTCCACCCCCGGGCTGGGCATGCACGTGGAGGTCAAGGACCCCGACGGAAAGGTGAGGAAGGTTGGGCATCAACTGGGCATCCCCTGGGCACGGGGAGGGGTCCCTGGGCACTCTCTGGGGGGGTTTGGGCAATCCCCGGGCTGTGCCCCAGTGCCAAGGGCAGTGGCAGTGTCCCCATGGGATGCCAATAGCCATGCCATGGCCCTGACAGTGTCCCCCCGTTGGCACAGGTGGTGATGTCGCGGCAGTACGGCTCCGAGGGGCGCTTCACGTTCACGTCGCACACGCCGGGCGAGCACCAGATCTGCCTGCACTCCAACTCCACCCGCATGGCGCTGTTCGCCGGGGGCAAGCTGGTAATAGTGCCCTGTGCCAGCCTGGCACGGCCCTGGCACAGCTCTGGGGTAGCCCCGTGCCCACAGCCCCTGCCCGCCCCACAGCTGCCCCCTGCCCCCCCAGCCCCTCCCCGCCCCACAGCTGGGCTGTGCCAGCGCCGGGTACAGCCCTGGTGACAGCCCTGTGCCCTGCCCATGGCTGTGCCATTGGTGGTGCCATTGATGGTGCCATATTGGTGCCATGGTTGGATCCATGGTTGGTGCCACGGTTGGCGCCATGGTTGGATCCATGGTTGGAGCCATGGTTGGTGCCCTGGTTGGT
>NW_005055229.1:15976-16738 GCF_000277835.1 Geospiza fortis
GTGGATTTATGGGGTTTTGGGGTGAATCTCTGGGGTTTTGGGGTGGATTTATGGGGTTTTGGGGTGAATCTCTGGGGTTTTGGGGTGAATCTTTGGGGTTTTGGGGTGAATCTCTGGGGTTTTGGGGTGAATCTTTGGGGTTTTGGGGTGAATCTCTGGGGTTTTGGGGTGAATCTTTGGGGTTTTGGGGTGAATCTCTGGGGTTTTGGGGTGGATTTATGGGGTTTTGGGGTGAATCTCTGGGGTTTTGGGGTGGATTTATGGGGTTTTGGGGTGGATTTATGGGGTTTTGGGGTGAATCTCTGGGGTTTTTGCCCTCAGTACCGGGAGGAGCGGTTCCGCATGACGAGCGAGAGCACCAACCAGCGCGTGCTCTGGTGGTCCATCGCCCAGACCGTCATCCTCATCCTCACCGGCCTCTGGCAGATGCGGCACCTCAAGAGCTTCTTCGAGGCCAAGAAGCTCGTCTAGCCCCCCAAAACCTCCTCGGGGGGCACCCCAAAATCCATTCCAACATGGGCGGCAGCCCAAAACCAACCCCAACCCCAGAAGACACCCCAAAATCCACCCCCGTCCCACGGCGCGCCCCAAAACCCACCCTCACCTCGGGGGGCACCCCAAAACCGACCCCAATCCCAGAGGGATCCCCAAAATCCACTCCTAACCCTGTAATGGGGGATCCCACCCACCTTGGGGTACTGGGGAGGGACCCTCACTCCCTTCCAGGACCCCAAACCCATCCCACCCACCCTGGGGTGCTCC
>NW_005055230.1:0-399 GCF_000277835.1 Geospiza fortis
ATCCCACCCTGGGCACCCCAAATCCCAGTTTGACCCCTCATGATGGGGGGAGCTCAAACCCCCCCTTGGGGTCCCTTTTTGGGGTGTCCGGGGTGTCCCCCCCGTCCCCAACCCGTGTCCCCCCCTCACCCCGCAGCCACCTGGAGCAGGATCACCTGTACATGGCCTACGCCGGCATCATGGCCAAGGTGGGCACCCCAAAAACGAGAGGACCCCAAAACGGGGGGACCCAAAATATGGGGCAGCCCAAAATCAAGGCTCCCCAAAAATGGGGCACCCCAAAACCGGGGGGACCCCAAAACCGGGGGGACCCTAAAACCGGGGGCACTCCAAAAACGGGGGGACCCCAAAACCGGGGGGACCCTAAAACCGGGGGGACCCCAAGGGCTGAGGGGGTGG
>NW_005055230.1:5675-8044 GCF_000277835.1 Geospiza fortis
CCGTTGCCCCCCAGGGGAGAAGGTGATGTCGGACGATGAATTCACCCAGGACCTGTTCCGGCTGCTGCAGCTGCTCTGCGAGGGCCACAACAACGGTGGGGACACCTGGGGACACACCTGGGGACACGAGGGGACCCAGGTGACACCGAGGTGACCCCGGGGTGTCCCTGTCCCCCCAGACTTCCAGAACTACCTGAGGACGCAGACGGGGAACACGACCACCATCAACATCATCATCTGCACCGTGGATTACCTGCTGCGCCTGCAGGTGACACACACACACACCTGGCGCCGTGTGCCCAGTGTCCCCAGAGCCACCGGGGACTGTCCCCAGCCCTGTGTCCCCAATGTCCCCAGGAGTCCATCGACGATTGTCCCCAGCCCTGTGTCCCCTCACTGTCCCCAGTGTTCCCTCACTGTCCCCAATGTCCCCAGGAGTCCATCGACGATTGTCCCCAGCCCTGTGTCCCCTCACTGTCCCCAATGTCCCCAATGTCCTCAGGAGTCCATCAGTGACTGCCCCCAGCCCCGTGTCACCGTGTCCCCAATGTCCCCTCACTGTCCCCAATGTCCCCAATGTCCCCAGGAGTCCATCAGTGACTTCTACTGGTACTACTCGGGCAAGGACGTCATCGACGAGCAGGGCAAGAGGAACTTCTCCAAGGCCATGGCCGTGGCCAAGCAGGTGTTCAACAGCCTCACCGAGTACATCCAGGTGAGACCCCTGGGACCCCCAAACCCACCTGAGACCCCCAAACCCACCTGAGACCCCTGCCCAAACCCATCTGGAACCCCCAAACCCACCTGGAACCCCCAAACCTGCCCAGTGCTCCAGAGTCTCTCGGGGGTCCCTCCCAGTGTCCCCCTGTCCCCCCAGGGCCCCTGCACTGGGAACCAGCAGAGCCTGGCCCACAGCCGCCTCTGGGACGCCGTCGTCGGCTTCCTGCACGTCTTCGCACACATGATGAAGAAACTGGCCCAGGTGGGCACTGGGAGCACTGGGGTGACCCCCACCCCCGCCTCTGGGACGCCGTCGTCGGCTTCCTGCACGTCTTCGCACACATGATGAAGAAACTGGCCCAGGTGGGCACTGGGAGCACTGGGGTGAACTGGGAGGGCACTGGGGTGAACTGGGAGGGCACTGGGGTGAACTGGGAGGGCACTGGGGTGAACTGGGAGGGCACTGGGGGGCACTGGGGTGTACCGGGAGGTACTGGGCGGTAACCAGATGTCCCTTGACCACCCAAAGTGTCCCCTGACCACCCAAATGTCCCTTGACCACCCAGATGTCCCTTGACCACCCAAAGTGTCCCCTGACCACCCAGATGTCCCCTGACCACCCAAATGTCCCTTGACCACCCAGATGTCCCTTGGCCACCCAAGGTGTCCCTTGACCACCCAGATGTCCCCTGACCACCCAGATGTCCCTTGACCACCCAGATGTCCCTTGGCCACCCAAGGTGTCCCTTGACCACCCAGAATGTCCCCTGACCACCCAAATGTCCCTTGGCCACCCAAGGTGTCCCTTGGCCACCCAAGGTGTCCCCACACCCTCCAGCCCGTCCCCACCTCTCCGGGTGCCACCCTCAGAGCTGTGACACCTCCGTGTCCCCTCAGGGAACGTGGTGAACGGCACCATCGCCCGGCAGATGGTGGACATGCTGGTGGAGTCCTCCAGCAACGTCACCATGATCCTCAAGTTCTTCGACATGTTCCTGAAGCTGCGCGACATCGTCTCGTCCGACGCCTTCCGCCACTTCGTCACCGACCCGCGCGGGCTCATCTCCAAGAAGGACTTCCAGAAGGCCATGGACAGCCAGAAGCAGTACGAGCCCGACGAGATCCAGTTCCTGCTCTCGTGCTCCGAGGCCGACGAGAACGAGATGATCGACGTGGAGAGCTTCGCCCAGCGCTTCCAGGAGCCGGCGCGCGACATCGGCTTCAACGTGGCCGTGCTGCTGACCAACCTGTCGGAGCACGTGCCGCACGACCAGCGCCTCAAGACCTTCCTGGAGCAGGCCGAGAGCATCCTGGATTACTTCCGCCCCTTCCTGGGGCGCATCGAGATCATGGGGGCGGCGCGGCGCATCGAGCGCATCTACTTCGAGATCAGCGGCGCCAACAAGGCGCAGTGGGAGATGCCGCAGGTCAAGGAGTCCAAGCGCCAGTTCATCTTCGACGTGGTCAACGAGGGCGGCGAGGCCGAGAAGATGGAGCTCTTCGTCAACTTCTGCGAGGACACCATCTTCGAGATGCAGATCGCCTCGCGCATCTCCGAGGAGGAGGCGCCGCGCGACGAGGAGGAGGAGGAAGACGAGGACAGGGAGGAAGAGGAGCCGGCCGAGGCTCCGGCGGCGGCGCCGCCGGGG
>NW_005055230.1:11347-12159 GCF_000277835.1 Geospiza fortis
GTCCCCAGATCTCTGTGTGTGTCCCCCCATCTGTGTGTAAAATTCCTGCGTGTTCCCAAACCCCTGTGTGTGTGTGTGTCCTCACACTGCTGTGTGTGTCCCTAAATCACTGGGTCCAAAATCCCTGTTTGTCCCCAAACCCCTGGGTGTCCCCAAATCTCTCTGTGTCCCCAAAGCCCTGGGTGTCCCCACATCTCTGTGTGTGTCCCCAAACCTCCCTGTGTCCCCAAACCTCCCTGTGTCCCCAAATCCCTGTGTGTGTCCCCAAATCTGTGTCCCCTCAAACCCCTGGGCATCCCCAAACCTCTGTGTGTGTCCCCAAACCTCTGTGTGTGTCCCCAAATCCCTGTGTCCCCACATGACCCCCATGTCCCCCCATGACCCTGGTGACACTCCTGATCCCCCTGGTGTCCCCAGATCCCCCTGGTGATCTTCAAGCGGGAGAAGGAGGTGGCGCGGCGCCTCGAGTTCTCGGGGCTCTGCTGTGACACCCCCGTGTCCCTGCTGTCCCCCAATGTCCCCCTGTGTCCCCAATGTCCCCAATGGTGTCCCCAGATCCCCCTGGTGATCTTCAAGCGGGAGAAGGAGGTGGCGCGGCGCCTCGAGTTCTCGGGGCTCTACATCACCGAGCAGCCGCCCGACGACGACGTCAAGGGACAGTGGGACCGCCTGGTGCTCAACGCCCAGTACGGCACTGGGAGCACTGGGGGGCACTGGGAGGGACTGGGAGGGCACTGGGGGGGACTGGGGGATACTGGGAGGGACTGGGAGGGTATTGGGGGACACTGGGAGGGCACTGGGAGGGCAGTGGG
>NW_005055230.1:16470-16727 GCF_000277835.1 Geospiza fortis
TCTAGGGGACAGGGGGTCTCTAGGGGATTTGGGGGGGGGTCTCAGGAATTCCCAGGGTGGGTGAGGGTGCCGGGGGGGGTCCCCCATGTCCCGACGCCCCCTCCCCAAATTCCTCCACCAGGAATCTTACGTGTGGAAGATGTACCAGGAGCGCTGCTGGGATTTCTTCCCGGCTGGGGATTGCTTCAGAAAGCAATACGAGGATCAGCTGGGATGAGGACCCCAAAATCCCCCTCCCCAAAATCCCCCTCCCCAAA
>NW_005055231.1:0-2135 GCF_000277835.1 Geospiza fortis
AGTGGTCTATGAGGTTACAAAGATAAGACTAAGGGGCGGGGGGTTGGAGACAGGAGCTTATTTTGCTGTTTCATCATGACTCAGCAGCTCCTACTGTTAAGTCTCAACCTTCCATGGAGCTTTCCCAAGCTCTATGGAGTCTGCTACATCGTTGGACCACTCTTCCCCTGTTATTCTGACTAGGTCCGTAAGGGTGTGGAGGGGGTACATTGGCAGATAATCTAAGGGGTCCCAGTTTTTAGTTTCTTTTAATTTAAACGTATTCACCTCCCTCAGAAAAGCCTCGCCCTTCCAACAGGTAGCATAATGACTCTCTTCCCGGCTAACAGGTTCTTTAGCATTCACATGAATATTCAAAGCTTGGCACATCCACCCCTCAAAAGAACCATGATTCGGCCGGAATAAATTATCTGATCTTATCTCCTCTTTAGTCCATTCTATCATACAATAATATATCATTTAAATTTTATTTTTATTCTTCGTGTCAGGGTTATGTTTCCACTGTGCCAATTTTATCCCTAGGGGGCTATTGGGAGGTATATCTATTGATGTTTTCCTACTCCCCTTTCCCCTGGGGGTTTTCGCTTTGCTTGCTTTCTGTCACATTTTCTCAGCTTATCCCAGCACCGTTCGCACACCTTTTTTTCTTCTTTCTTAACTTCCAAGCAAATCTGACTCTACAGCTTTCACACATATTTTCCCAGTCCTTCTCGTGTCCTGTTCAGGCTGGGGGAACTAAGTGCTGTTTTCCCACACACTGTTTCCTACAGAAAGGAAAAGATTTAATGCCTGATTCCTGGCTCTCAATTCCACTCTTTCACACTCTCAGCACCAGGCACTCTTTTGTGTGGATGTTCAATACCATCTTTTATGACAGATTTTACATTCACGCCATACCTGTTGCTGTTGATTAAGAAATGACACAGACTCATCAGAAGGCTGAGTGGCATAACACGCCGTATATTTGGAACTGCTCCTTTTTATAAGCTCTTCCAATCCAGGTAGATTTGATTGGTCATTTAGTTCATACATTTTACATGATTGGCTAATTAACAAGATGCCCTTTCTTATAAACAATCTTTGAGAAAAACAACAAAAGAGAGAGTAGGAAAACAACACCTGCAGGTTGTTTATAATAATAATTAGCTATCATTGTTTATGTTCAACTCCCTAAATTCTCTCAGGCCAATTCTGGGAAAACTTATCTAGTTTTCTCGCTCTCTGACCAGGCTGTCACATCCACAGGTCCCCTTTTTTGTTTAAAGGAGGAGGTGGTGTTTGTAATCCTCTGCGGGGCCCCTTGCAGAAAGGAGAACAAACACAGCTGTCACAGTTTGACGCTGGTGCAATGCCAGTGCCCTCATGAAAATACATTCTCCCTGGTGTCTGCTGTGAGATGTGACCAGGAATAGAGCAAAGCAGGCTCCAACTTAGGAATAAAGAAAACTTTATTAACCTACAACTATATGTAAAAAGAAACACACAGAAAGAATGAAAACCTTCCAAAACCATTCCTTCCCCCCCCACCAAATTTCCAATACATCCACCCCTCAGATCACCAACTCTCAGTCCATCACCACCCTTTAGATAATCAATTCTCAGTTCATCAAGGAGTCAGAAGTCCCTCTTGTGCCATAGGCTTCCCCTGGAAACACAGTTGAAACCTCTTGTGTTTCCTGTCACACGTGGCACCGCCCGGAGATCATTTGCCATCATGACATTTTCCTTCCATGTCCAGTGCTCTCACCACTTTACCACTGCACATGGACCAGAGATGCTTCTAGGGTTTTCCTTTTAAGGATGCTTTGCCCAGTTCCAAAAAGAGCACAGTGTCTCACTTTTGGGACACCTGTCCCCCCCTTCCCCCCCAAATTTCACCCCCTGGGGCCGAGGGGTCTCAAGAACAGAGATCTTCTTTTTCCCTGAAGATCAAGGGCACCAATCACCCTCCTCACCCGTTGTCTCTGTTCACACACTCCTTCACATAACAACACTGAACTCTCTTGGCTCCAAGCCATTGCCTCCCCCTAGATGCAGTCTCTGTGTCACAGGAAAAATGGTTCTGTCCATGGCTATACAAGAAAAGTCCAGCCAAAGGCCACTCCATCATCTCCTCCCACCTAGGATTCTTCTCA